>NW_009619097.1:0-23157 GCF_000690535.1 Cariama cristata | reverse complement strand
TGCTACAGTTTGCCATGTTTAGATGTTTGTCATGTTTTGATTGCAGGCCAGCTGTGATGGCAGATTGCTTATTTACTATTAGCTTGGAACAATGTCTTGCAGCTCACTGTGACCACACTGCTTTAGATGTACATTAAACATTAACTGCTGACCTCATGCAAAACGTGCAAGAAACAAGGTGTAATAGCGATAGGATTTCTTTCTGTTATGCAAAATGCATGACTATAGGGCTGTTTGTGTTAGCGTAAACCTCAGGAGACTTCTCCACTGATTAATTTACCAAAGCCAGCCCGAAGTAATCTTAGACCTATGTCTTCTCTGTACCACAAACTAGCTCAGTATGTGCTATTATCAGCATATTGCCTCAATGTTGTACCACAAATAAGGGCTGCAGACACTAAGTAGAATTAATGAGCTGTTGCCTAGTTAAAAATTAAATAGTGGTTACAAATGACCTGAACTATAGTGAAGGTAGGATTATAAATATTCTACACTAACTAGTAAATAAACATGCCTGTAAACTGAGGCTTTTTTTAATAAGTCTCAAGGTAGACACGATGGTATCTGTCAAAATTTTTTATTAGATTTCTATATTAGCAACAAAACCAAGCAGAGCTAGACTTGCAAGTGAAACAGCTGCAAAAGTGCCTTTCCCTGCTAAAATGCTCGTCTTGGAGTAGTTAAAAATTCAGGCGATTCTTAGATGTTACACTGCAGTAGCTGATCAGCTATTTCCACATAAAAAGCAAACCCTGCCTGCTCTCTCCTTGGGCACCAAAGATGTCAGCAGAGCTAATGCCTGAATCAACAAATCCAGCTGTGGATGTCCCCAGGCTCTGCCTGTATCCATATTAGTGCTCTTTTAAGTTGAGGGCTTTTGAAAATGGATGCGTGAAGATAAAAAAAAAAAGCACAGTGGCAGAGCAGCTTCAGCGCTGCTGCAGGCCCGGGGATGCTGGATTCAGCGTGTGACCTGGGCTGTTGCTTTGTAGCCAAATTAATCGTGCTGTGCACAGAACTTGGATTTGGATATAAATAATTAAAGGTAGCACTGTTCCTCACTTGATCCTGCAAGTCTCAATCTCTCTTGCTAGATATCAAAGGCAGCTGGATCGTTACTGAGGCTGCAGAGAAACACTGAAAGAAATCCAGTCCTTCCAGTAACATTTTATTGGTGTGGTAGGCATGGCTCAGTGCACACACAGCTCATGGGAAGCCTGTGAGTTGCATCGTACCGCTCCGTGAAGTCAAGTATTTTGCTGAATCAGGGCCAGATGGCTTGACAGAGTCTTATCAGAAATCGATTCCTGTGTTGCGCAGCTGTCTCCCTTTGCCGTGAGGATTTCATTGCTTTAAGAAAAGGAAAGGAGCAGGTGAACTGTGGCCCCTCAGGAGCAGGCTGGCTTGGTTGAATTCGCGGCCACAGGGCAGGTTCCCTCCAGAGGAGTCAGCTCTGGAGCCAGGCTCCTCGCAGGCAATCATTCCCTTTGCTCCAGGGACTTCATCAGCTGTCTGCCAGACAAGAACATCACCTGTAGCCCAGCAAAATACTAGGCTGTATTTTGTTGTTTAAAGTTTGAAGAAATTGCCGTTTCCTTAAGGTTTTTACTGCAACAATTAGGCAGTTACTGTCCTGACAGCCTTTTTGCACTGTCACTTGTCACTATAAACCCGCCCCCCTTCTGAAAAGAACAGTGAGCTAATTGCAGCTTATGCCACTGACATTGTCAAATGAAAAATAAAATCTTCAACATCTTTTACTTTTTCCCAACAGGCTGACTTAAACTGCAACATTCAAGATGATACAGGAGCTTTTTATGGAGTCACTAGTCAGTACGAGAGCTCAGAAAACATGACAATCACCTGTTCCACCAAAGTCTGCTCATTTGGAAAGCAAGTAGTAGAAAAAGTAGAGGTGGGTGTTGTGAGGGGATGTGTGGGATGATTCTCTGGTTCCCTCTCATTTTACTTAGTCTTTTCTCTTTCATCTTTACTTTGCTTTTATCTGGCTTTTCCTTCCTTCCTCTAAGCCTTCCTGAAAGAGTATTTGCCTTCCCAGCAGTGTTTGGGCTCATTTTAAGTTACCGTGTGAATGGTGACTCTGCAGTTACCTGTTGCTTTGGAGCCCCTCTGCCACCCTGCCTGGGGCACCCTTCGGTGGGGAACCTGCAGCTGACATCAGCACTGCCTCCTCCATCACCTGGCAGAAAAGAGCTGAAGCAAAAATGCTTTTGCTGCCTTTTCCAAACACTTGGCCAGGCACGTAACCTGTTTGGAACCATACTGCAGTGATGAGCTACCCTTTTCATTTAGATTTTTTTTTTTTTAAAAAAAAAACATTTTAAAATGTGCTGTATTTCATCTATACCCGTGCTTATTTTATCTTATTTTATGCATGGAAAGGCACGCTTTCCCCAGTCAGCAGCAGCTTTTGCATATAAAAAGTTGCATATTGTCTTAACTTGCAAGGGCCTTTATTTTTTTACCTTTTATTTTTTTAAGCACAGAACTGTATGGCCTGATCAGGCAGCTAGTTGGTTTTCTTGTGCAATGCTACTGCAGCTATTTAACTTGGCTTGTGTGCACTAAGCCCCGCACCCACATCTGTTATCTGCAATACAGTTTTTTTGTATGGGCATTTTAGCCTCGAGCCACAGGTTGTGCCTTTACAGATGTCCTGGTCACTGTTCATGTCCTCCTTATGCTAAATATGTCTTCTGTGCATGCTGACCATAAAAAAGTTTCCATCATTTCCAATATTCCAAGCTTAGAGAAAGAAAAAAAAAAAAACAAAAACCCACAAGCCACTGAGTAGCTCATCTGAGCAATTGGTAGCTGGGCAGCAGTCCAGAAATTCAAAAATTTCTGCAGAGTCCAAAAATCACAGCCTTACCCTCCTTCAGCCCCTCATGAGCCCCTGCAATCTAAATCAGTCTGGTTTTCTTCCGACTCTAGTCTTGCATCTTTCCGTAATTCATAAATTCCCTATTAAAAATCATGCGATAATATAGCTGTGTATACTTATGCATAAATATATAAGCTTATTTTTGCTGTTTCCTTTGCAGACAGTTGCCTTGAAACTACTGTAAAATCATCTTACCACAATGTTTTCTGCTGAATTAATTTTTACTTGACTTGGACTTACCTTTGTGTAATCCTCATCTGTTTTGTTTTCCTTTTTTAATGCACAGGTTAGAGAACAAGTAGTGATATAACTTTTATTAACTGAGAGCCCTTGAATTTTTAGCAAGGCACTGAATAGCTCAGGCAGGGACTTCGCAAGTCGGGGTGGGGGGGGCAGTGTCTGAGAGCCACTTTCTCTTTTTTCTGTCTACACAAAGAAAGAAAAAAGGCCATATTTAGTGTTCACTTTTTTTTGCTATTTGAGAATTATCTTATTCTGAATGCTTGGTTTGGTTTTTCGTTTGTTTGTTGTGGTTTTTTTAGACTGAATATGCAAGGTTTGAGAACGGCCGGTTCGTGTACAGAATAAACCGCTCTCCAATGTGTGAATATATGATCAACTTCATACACAAGCTGAAGCATTTACCGGAGAAATACATGATGAACAGCGTGTTGGAAAATTTTACAATTTTATTGGTATGGACTCACTTTTTAGTTTTCCATTTCTAAAATACTCTCAGGCTTTGCATGGCTTGCTTGACTTGTAATATTTAGAACCAGTTTCCGAATCCCATAGTCATGTTGCTTACTAAACAAATCATCCCATTGCCTCCAGAGTAATACTCTTGAAACTGTGCACTTTAGATGCTAAGGATGAAAAGGCTAAGCTAGCTGAGAACATGACCAAACACCTTTGTTACTTTCAAAAAATTCAGCTTACTTCTGTCTTTTTTTTTCATACAAGTCTGCATTTGGTGTTTAGAGAGAGCCTGAGGCAGTAACTTTGAACTATCCCATTCATCTGACGTGTTCTTACAGAGCTGTCAGTTATAATACTGCAAACGTCAGTGGTGTTCATTAGTTCTTGGGCCAGGAAAGCATGCAGTAGTGGGTACACCCAACAGGTGATCTAAAGCATGAAGAACAGCCCACAGAGTGGCCTTTAAGCCAGTTTCATCCAGTTACGCAGCTGGCTTTCACTGTGGCTTTGCGGTGGCACCTCAGCCAAGCACTTAGCGCCGGGGGCTGCTGCTCTTACCGTAGGAGTTGGGCAGGACCGAGGGCTGGCAGCGTGGGGAAGCGGTCGAGCCGCTGCCTTTTGGCAGGCAAACACGAGGTTCAAGGGTGCACTGGTTTCCCTTTGCTGAAGCGGGGCTCAGGTTGAGGAAGGCTGAGCCAAGCCCCCATGACGGCAGCTCGTGGTCAAGCAGCCGGGGTGGGCTGGAGCTCAGTGCCCTCCGCTGGGAGCTACAGCCCTAGAGCCCAGTGCGTGAGCGCAGTCACGGAGCTGTTTAAATTGCCAACGACAGAGCGAGAGGACACACATTTTAAACAGTTGCATCCAAAGATTGTCTAAATTAAGCCAGTCGTTTCTTGTTTTGGCCCTGGTGTTTCCAAGTTTGTAATATATTGTCTACCTCTTCCTTCCCCTCAAACAGGTTGTAACAAACAGGGATACACAAGAAACCCTGCTCTGCATGGCTTGTGTATTTGAAGTGTCAAACAGCGAACATGGAGCACAGCATCATATCTACAGGCTTGTAAAGGACTGAGCAGTTATTTATATCTACACTTCATTTCACTTCTTTATCAAAACACAGACTGTAAACCTCAACACGAAGTGGCAGTGCCTCTGGCCCAACTTTCACCCACATTTTTCTAAATCCTGTTTTAGTGAAGTCATTTTTAATGTGTTCATATATAATTGTAGCTGTGAAATTCTGGTACAGTTGTAAAAATTATTTCTAAAACTAAGTGTTCTTCAAATTTGTAAACCACAGTTCTTTGGGAAGACTGTATTTAAGAACCTAATGCCTCTGGCTGTGGAGGCCTATTTTTAATTCTGATAGAAAAATGTACGACAGAGCATTTGCCATGGGGAAAAACTGACAGCATTTATAAGAATTTATTTTGAGTTTTTTTCCAACATGAGATACTTGTTTTACAATGCAAGTGAAATTGAAATAAATCTTTAGCTATAACTGTAAATGAGTACACAAAGTTAATAATCTTTATAGAATTATCTTTGTAACTAATTAGGGTGGAAGATATGGACGAATGTAATTCACTAAATTATTTTTTAAAATGAAACATTTTTCTGTTTGAAACCAAATGAAAAAATATAGCCTTAAGAAATGCCTGATAGAAACAGACAGGTCCTAAAATTAGGCAAATTTTGTATTTTTTTCTCAACGCTAAAACTAGTCTTCTAATCCATTAAACTTTCAAACAGGTATTGCAGAGAAAGAAAACATCATCCCTTATCCCTAACATATCTAGTGTATTTTAAAAGAGTATAAAGTTGTATTGTACTAATATGAAAATTTGATTATTTAAAGAAAAAAAAAGGCTCATTTTGCAATAACTAGGTAAATACTGAAGATTTAGACTTGCATTATACGTAGTCTTGTGTGTGCAGTTATATTTTATATGGACAGCTATGTTTCTAACAAGTTGAGTGAAAAAACTTGCAACTCTGAAATTAACAGATGAACGGAAACAACTGACATTGTGACAGCATCGAGTAATTTGTAAACTGAAAGCAAAACACTAATGTGTTTCGAAGAAGAATACGTACACCTCTGAAAGGATCAACAGCTTTAATATCTATGAGACGCTAGAAAATCACAACCAACATCAGGCAGAGAAGATTGGAAAGTGGAGCTTTTTTTTTTTCCTCCTTTTCCTCTTTACCATGGTGCTCTTACACCTCTCCCAGTTGTCTCTCCAGTTCCAACTGGCGAAGACCTTATATGAAACAAACGTGTACGTACCACGTGGGGTCTGATGTCCTTTTGCATCTGATGTGGTAGTATTCCCCCTTCTGATATATTCAGGGAAGACTCCAGAAAGTGAAGTACAGCTGGAGATATTTTAACACTGTAAGGTTTCGAACCCTGGGTGTGGGTGTGAGTGACTGTCTGAGGTACGCACATGCGAGGGAAGTAGTCTCATTCCTCCTGGCTACACCAGAGAGCCTCGCTCAGTTTCTTTTTCCTTCTGCTGCGCACCCAGCACTGCCCCTCAGTCGCCCAAGCAGCCGTAGTTTCAGCAGGTGCTGGGCCAGCAGCAGGTTCTCATGCAGAACGTTTGTCTTAAAGGCTGAGGGCAGCCTGGCCAAGCATAAGCCACCTTAAAGATCAGTCGTGAGGTATCAGCGCAGAGTGTTCTTAGGAAGGTCTTTTGCAGTCCTGAATCAAAGAAGTTAACGTTTAGTGGGTCCCTCCTCCCTGCTCTTTACCGATATGTACCCATGCACAATTTAAGTCTAGAAGTTACCCCAGGCACAGTGCTGTAGTCTTCAAAAATGCCAGTCATATTTTTATTTATATTATAGTTCTGGATAGTACTTTCTGTTAGAATTGCCCGTTGATGAATTATCTGGACTAGACCATAGCCTAGATGAGGTAGTGGGTTGCTGTACGTTGCGTCAGACCATGTTCATACTTAACACTAGAGAGGACTCAGGTTAGAGGACGATACAAACATCACCGGGGGAAGAGCGACTGCTTAAATTTCTTAGCCTGCCTCAGATCTAACTAGTAGGTGGATGATTGCTGTGATATCTAGCTGTTACCTGCTTGTGGATATTAGGGCTGATGATCTTTCGGTTTATATTCCGTGAACTGAACAGAGAAATGTGTCCATGGTAAGGTCTCTTTTAACACTTGTTTTTAACACTAACAATCACATCAGGAAAAGCACTGCATTGTAACAGCCGAACGGTAGCCCTTTATTCTAAGCACTTGGTGTTACAAGTCAAAAACTACTTTTTTGTTTTATTTTATTCTAAAGTTGTCTTTTATTTAGGGTTTGAATTGTGGGTTTGGTGATTTATTTTTTTTAATAACAAGCAAACTCTTTGAGGCATATAAAGTATGTAAGTCAATTTGCAAAACCAGGTACAGTTTTTTTTAATAGAATCTGGCACACTGCATATGCCACAACTATAGAAACCATAACTATAAAAAGTCATAATGTTTATTGGTGTTCACATATGTAATATTAGGGAAACTATGTCCATTGTCTTTTCTTTACACTTCTGTAAATGATCCATACCCTGTACATGTTAATTCTTAAAAGCCTTAATCCTTCAACTGTTCAGTGTGGGGTGTGTAGTCCAACAGGCTGCCTGTAAACTGTGAGCTCTTTTGTAAGCTGGAAGTACTTATCTTGTTACTGTTACTTTTTTGTAGGAACCTTTTAATTGAGAGCTGCCAAAGCATTACAAGATGCAGTGCCTTAGTATTATATTAGAAGTACCTTTAGCCTCTTAACATAAATTTTATATATTGTTTTATGAATTGGTTCCATTTTTAAAAATATCTGTATTTTTTCCCAGAGAAACGCTCTTTGACTGCTTGCTCTACACCAACCTTCTGTACAAGTCAGTCCCATTACTGCGCAGTTAAATGCCTATACCAAAAGGAAAGGTTACAGATTCTTAGTTCTCCGTGAAAAGTGAATTGTATTAATAAATGCTGCCTTTTTAAATTTCATGACCAAATAATTAATTGTGACTCTTCTGCACTCTAGCATGAAAGTGCCTTTGGTTTGAAATTCCAGCTTAGAAAAGTGCTGCCATAATAATGACAATTTGTAGAGAGACCAAAAATATTTAGTTATCACCATAATGCCTTTGGTTTATTGGAGTAAGTTGAATCTACAGGCCTCCATTCACAAAAGAGCACCATTTATAGCAAAGTAATTTTGCTAATGATCAACCTGCTGAAGAATCATCTACTGTTTGCCATTTCTGACAGCATTGCAAACCAGCAGCTGATTTGTCTGTGATAGAAAAATGAAAATTCTCTTCATCCAGTCGTGCATCTGCATAATGAGAGATACTGCAGAATTTCAGACAGTGGACAAAATATGACTTTGTTGTTCTCCTCTAACAATATTTCAGTATCTGTGAAGATTTTTTTGTTTAGACAGAAGATTTTGTTTACAAAGTTGTGCATGCTGAAAGTCAGATGCATAAAACAAGATGAAAATGGAGAACAGAGAATAGCTAGGGTAAATGCGATTGTGTGTTTTCAAGCATTCAAATGTTGAGTGTGAGCGTTGTGAATGAAGGTGCTCTTAGAGAAACTCTGGCCAGCATGATTCAAAACACAGGGTTGTTTTGTTTTGTTTTTCTCCCAGATGATGTCTTGGAAAAAAAAATAGCTCCTCTTAATAATGTGTCTGTATTTGATACCTTCTGTGAACGGGGGCCATACTGTACACTATAACTAAAATTGATGGGAAGAGGAGCAAGATTTTAAGAAAACAATGTTAGAAAGAACAAATATCAGCAAAACCAAAAGCTGTCAGAGGGATTATATAGTTGTGAATACAATTTTAACTTGATTTTTAAAGTATTTGATGAAAACTAAGATTAACTTTTTATATATAGAAATATTGTGACACTGTGTGGTAAATATTGTGATAATTCAAGTTCCCTGTCTCTAAAATATTATTTTCGTTATTCCTTCAAGGTCTAAATCTCACTTACCTCTATAAGACAAGTAATCCTGTTGAACTCAATGAGACTGAGGTAGGGCAAAGACACTATAAGTAGAGCATACGTTTTCAGTTATTACCAAACATTTCAGCTGTACTAGTCAATATTTGTGATAAACTACAGTTCTGTCTCATGAAAATATTAAAATAAGCATAATGGTACCTTTGGGGCAGTTAAAAATTACTACTAACAAATATAGTTTTACTTACTTGAATTCCAAAATTATTTTCTTTAGGTACTGCACCACTATTTTGAAGGAATTGCAGATATAATGCCTGTTTCTCACTTTCCCTTTCTACCGCAGCTACAGCTCATTGAGTTTGGCAGTAGCTTCTTCCGTTAAAAGCGCCACAGTATAGGCTATTTGAAATAATGAAGGGTGTACATTAATGCTGAATGTAAGCAACTGGCCAGTTCAAGGCAGATACAAATTTGACGTACTAATCCGTATCTATTTATTTTTCCACTGCGAGTCCTAGGGCATACTTGCTTTCTGAAGCAGTTCCCCTTAGAGTTTCCCTGAATCACTCACTCAGTCACACTGAGAAACCTTTTGTCTACCCTTTACTTGACCCATGCTGACACACGTACCCGGTCACAGAGCAGATGTGTATAACAGAGTCCGGTTTTGTACTTTTCTCAGGATCTCTTTTTCCCCTCTTATCTTTCATAACAAGATGTTTAGCCCCCTAAAAAAAAGATTGAGGCTGGGTAAGTCAAAGTACAAGACACACTTTGGACATCTTCATCTTTTAACTTTTCAGGTCATTCTTGCTGAGATCATGTAATTAGTTTTAGGGTGTAAATTAAATCTTAAATGCACTCAGTTGACTAAAAGGAGATGGATCCCTGTTACCTCCTTCCTTACAGAATATGTGTTTTTGTTTTGTTTTATGGGCCTCTGATTCAGGCTCATGACTGCAGACAAAAAATACAATATGTGCCTGAGAAAAAAAAAAAAAAAAAAAGACAAAAGAATTTTATAACATTGAAAACCTGAATAGCCTTTAATTCTTCAGTACGTTTTAAGTAAAACAGGTTGGGTTTTTGTTTTGTTTTGGGGTTTTTTTGCCATGTGCATTTGTTCACATTTGTAAATGACTTAATGGAATTCTCACTTTATGTTTATTTGTGTAATGTGTATAAAATGGGTTTGTGACTTAAGCATATTCATATATGGTCAGTGGTTACTTTAATATTGTACTGCTGCTGGTAACTTTTGATGTAGAACTTGCCTTTTGATGATAAAGTACCTCTAGGTTAGACAGTGAGGGAAGGCTCTTTGAAAAAAGTGAATGTTCTCCGATATTTTCTTAACATATTTGCAGAAGCTTTCAAAAGGAGTTTCAGTCAAACCTCTTGGCAGTACAGTATTCTTGTATTTGTTATTGTCTGTGTGTAGGTACTGGTACCTTTTTTTGTTTAAAATGTTTTAAGTGTTGGCTTTAAAGTGAATTTATCTTTAGTATGATAGTAATATGAAAATTATAGGTTTTGTGTGCAGAGAATTTTTTTATAAAGTGCTTTGTAAAAAAAAAAAAAAATGTATTCTAGCTTTCGCGGTACATATGTGTGATAACTTTAATATCCATGACAGTTAAGTGCAATTATTTCATCACTCTAAAAATGCTATTTTTGTGTCGGTTACTGCAGGTGTTTTCATGTCTTTGCAAAGTGACACATTTTGATGCCTTCTTGATAAAGTGGTAGAATTTTTGTAGCTTTCTAGAAACTTTGTATTCATACAGTATCGATTGAAAATAAAGAAAATGAAAGTGTTTTGTGCATTTATCTTCATCTCTTACATCAATCTCTGTTTAATGTTAGGTACAACTTTCAAAAGCATTTTCCAAAGTAGCACAAGGCCAGACTGGCAGCAATATCCGTGTCCCTACCTAAAGGTGCAGCAGACATCCAGCAGGACTTAGAAAAACCTGTAGGGATGGCACTCAAGGCTGGCACATCTGGAAGCCGTGTTCAACAACCAGTCCATATGCATTCTGGCATTTTATCAGCAAGAAAGGGGCCTACCTCTAGCTTGTGTGTCTTCCTAAAGAAAAGGTGGTGGGTTTTTTTGAAACATTATTTAAACCATACTGTTTTAATGGGAAAAGCCACCTATCCCCCTTTATTCCAGAAGCAGGAAAAGATCAAAAATCTGATATAATAAATGGTATCAAATACCTCACTAACGTGGCAACTAGGACTGACTAAGGAAGGCAGTAGTTGTCTGAGGGTGAGGTGTTTCTTCCAGTAGGACACTGAGCTCTGCGGGAACTGAAGTCCTAAAAATGTAACATGTTTCAAGAGACTGATTTCTTGTTTTTCTTAAACCATTTGCCCAGCTGATACTTCGTATAAGTAGCATACTTAGAGCATAGCAGCTGTACCTGGTATGATGAGAGGATGAAACAGGATCAACTTGCATGCTGCATTCAGGAAGTGAAACCACCTAGCCAGGAAAAAAAAAAAAAAGAGGAGAAGGAGGATGAGAGGGACACCCTGGATCAACTGACATCAATGAGAACATGACCAAGACTTGGCAGAGGAAAAAAAATATACATCTGGCTCATCTTTTGCTTCAAAAGGGGAGCAGTGGCTTTTGAATAAACAACATGCCCCTCCCACACACCCCAATTCTCCTTTTGGGTGGCAGATGTTCCACTGCCATTTTTAAAATGCCAGTAGAGCACCCTGCCATGTGCAAGATGAATGGGTTGAGAACGCGCAGATATGGGCTGTTTTGACCCTGTTTTCTCTTCTTTGTTGTCCATTAAATGTATGGTTTCAGCCCTTTGAAGTGGGTTAGCTGTTTCAGAAGCAACCTGCTTCTTAATGAAGGTTCTGCTTCTTAATTAATTTAGGTTAAAACCCATAAATCTTCCACCTTTGGAATACCATGCAGCATTTTAGGCTGGGAGTCCCCATGTAATGTCACACCATTAGTTTAGGAACGAGCTGCCTTCAGCAGAAGCAGCGGCCTCTCCTGACTAAGCACGGTCTGGTTTACGTGAACACAGCAGCATGGGCAGGGAACAAAGACGACAGACCCGTGAACTCCATGCCGTTTTACGAAGTGTAGAATAATGAGCTCTACATGATCCACCAACTTTTCTGTGGATTTTTTGTGGGTTTTTTTTGGGTTTTTTTGGTTTTTTTTAAAGCTGCAGCCTATTCGACACTACAAATACAGATCACATTTAATGCTCACAAGCCCAAGAGTAAAAGGAAGGTTCAGAGCTAAGCAGTGTGTTAGCAGATGTCTATAGTTCCCCCCCACAGCTCTAGCTGTTCATCCCTGCCCTGACCTTTTGCAGCCTTGCTATTGTTGTCTGGTGCCCTTTGAGCAGAAACAGCTGAACAATCTGCTACACTAAACAGCGGTAGCTTAGCAATGTTCATAAATAATTACCTACCTTGTAGAGAGGTGTGACACTTAATTGGCTAATGGCTGTAAATTGTTACAAGAATGCTGTTGTTTTGTGAGAGCTAGAGCTGTGCCGGAAACACTAGAAACTTGGTGAAGGTGGGAAGGACAGGAGGGAGTAGGTAGAGAGACTGTAGTGCGAGTGGAGGGAAAAGGAAAATTGTAGAAACCCAGAGTACAAGTGACTGTGAAAAAAATGAGTACAGGGTATTGCTTTTCAAAGAAAATGAAAAGCTGAGGACAGGAGAAAATAGGAAGAAAGGAGGAAAAGGATTATTTGAAGACCACCACCACCAAAGTCTATCAGAAGAAGGCAGGAGAACTAAGACTAAGAAAAAAGACTACAACAAAACAGATAAACGTTCACCTTCTAGGTCAGTGAGTAGAATGAAAAAAATGAGTACAGGGTATTGCTTTTCAAAGAAAATGAAAAGCTGAGGACAGGAGAAAATAGGAAGAAAGGAGGAAAAGGATTATTTGAAGACCACCACCACCAAAGTCTATCAGAAGAAGGCAGGAGAACTAAGACTAAGAAAAAAGACTACAACAAAACAGATAAACGTTCACCTTCTAGGTCAGTGAGTAGAATTGCCTTTTTTTTTTTTTTCTCTCCCCAGTATTGCTTCTTAATAACCCTTTCCAGTTTTAAGACGTATCTTCTTGAAGCTTAAGGGAAAGCGCTGCTGTAGGCTTCCATTCTCATGTGCCTCACTGTGGTGAATCAATAAAGCCCCAAAAATCTCAGCACCAAGGCACCCTGTAGCCTCCCTGATAGATGAAGATCTGTCAGCTTGGGTTTCGGTTGGAAAACAGAGAGAGCGAGCGTGAGCATGAGCAATAGCCAGAAGAGTGTCTGAAACAATCAGCTGAGCAAAGACTCTTGAGTGCAAGTGATTGGCCTCAATTTATCCAGCACTGGTGATTTCTCAGGCCACCTTCCTTCCATACATGTGGGGTTTTGGTGCATGCACAGGTTCCATCATAGGTTTAGGTTGATGCATTTCAAAAATGTTGCTTTCCATGCTCCTCACTCTATCCTAGAGGTGAGAGCATAAACAGGTAACCCTGATGTTATTAAACAACTGGAGGAAAAAAAAAAAAAAAAAATCATTAAGTGCTTCCAAACATCTTTTTCAGGTGTTTAGCGATGTCCACCCACAGGGAGCAGTTTTGGAGCCTTAGGCATTACAGCTTTTCCCTAACACTGGTAAAGTCGTTGTCCCACTAAGGATGGTGGTTGGGGCCATCAGAGTAAATGGTGCAGGAGCGGCAGTTAATACGTACATGTCCCTTTTCATTCCTCTTATCCAGTTCAAAGAGGGGATTAGTTCACTACTCGTGTTTACCTTGCAATGCACCTTAATGCTTATGCTGGAGGTCCAGAAAGCAAGACAGAGCAGGGCAGCAGCTTTCAGACTTACTCTCTGTTTGAACAGAGCACTGAGCTGTAGGGGCAGCTGACTTTGCCAGTGGATTAACAAACTACAAACTGACTTTTTTTCCTGCTCCAACCATGTAAGTTTATTACCCATATTTAAAGATCTTTCTCATTTTTTTTTTTTGTTGGCAGAGCCCAAAGAATAAGAGTTTTTTCCAGACTTTTAAAACTTACTTTCTGCTAAGATCATATGTTCACCACAGTGCTTTCAGAGCATTTTTTTTCCCCAAGATACTTGTCTTTTCTTATCCTTTCACCTGTGATGTTGACCTTCCTAGTGAGCATTATACTCAGCAAAATACATAAGAACAGCATTCAGATTACAACCATTCTGTTCAGTACACTATGAGAACACTTCCTTTTGATGCTGCTCTACATTAATTGAAGGGGATGGAGGGGGGAATACCGGTGCCTTCATGATGTTGGGCCTTTTTGTTAGTTTTAAACTGAACCCACATATGACAAACTCAGGCAATGAAGTATTAGGTTCAACCACATTGCACACGTATTACACCATTCCACAGCACGGAGAATTTGATGGCTTCACTGTAAAATATATGTATTGAGTTTACTATGATTATATTGTATTTTTAATAGGGTTTAATCTAGCTTTATCATCAGAACACTGTGACGGGTGGAAACTCGACAGTGCAGTTCACCTCCAGAGTTTACAGCAATAACGTGGGAGACGGAACACTAGTCTCAGCAGGGTTTGTGCTCCCCTATCTCCTCCAATGATCTCCTGTTTTGAGGGAGGTGGTGGTGAGTAATGTTTGGGAGGTGCCCCAAGACTCTCCAGCGATAGGCTCTGGATAAGTGCTGCGAAGGAACAGGTAGATGTGGTGCAGTAGCAAGCAAACTCCAAACCTTTTGGCTTTCCTGCCCACTTTCACCCATCTCCTGGCCAACAAAAGGACACAATGTCACGTGGGCAGTGAACTAACACATCAACAGGAAGTCTTGAGATCTGGGAGCCCCCAACTGTTGCAGAATTTTTCTCCGACTGCACCCTTCTCTGAAAGGCTATTACTTGAGACTAGGATCACCAGGCTTACAATTTGTCTTCACTCTGGGTGAGGCACCACAGGGCATGCAGAGCACTCAGAGACAGCTACGGCATCAGCTTAGCATTTTTTGCCATGCAAACAAAACATCTTCCCATTAAGAACATCAGTGCTGGAAGTGGTACGAAGGTAACGGCCACTCTGAGAGAGCAAGTCTAAGAGCTCAAGAGTCACTGAAAGGAGACAAACAAACAGGGCAGACATGGGCGCTCAGGCCGGCTCTCTCCATGTGCCCTGCTCTAGGCCAGTGAGGTTTTTCAGCTCCGGAGGAGGTGGGAAGAGAACTGTCTACCGCTGCAAACTGTAGCACCAAGGGAATAGGTACAAGCACAGTGGAGAAAGCTTGAAGGAACCTGAATACTTGCAGAAAGGAAGGATTAGCCATGGGGATTAGCCATGATTTGAAGATGAAGATGATGAAGCAGGAGATAGGGTAGAGGAGAAGGCTTTTCCACTACCTCTGGTCAGACACATTAAAGAGCAGAGTGAAAAGTCAGTGCTAATCAACTGGAGGCAGCTGGAAAAGTATCAAAGAAAGAGAAATCAACCCAGAGGACCAGACTGAGGAAAGCATACAGGGTGCTTATTAATATGAATTAATATGAACATGGCCAATAACCTGGTAGGGAACCACTGAGTAGTGGAAGGGGAGAACAACAACAGACAATCACTGAAATACTGACGGAACAGGTGCAGAGCTCTGTGTGTTCAAGCAGCTGGATGGTTGTGAGTGACCATTGTCAAGGTCAGAAGTTACTGCAAAAATTAGGCTTTCTCGGGTGTGCCTGTGAGATGCATGGGAAAGCTGTGGATGTAGTAGTAGACAGATTTACAGATAAGAAAGACCTAGTAGGGAGTGGATAGTTCAAGATCAGGTTCCCTGCGAGGGAGGCAGATGGAAGGTCAAGGGGAACAAGGAGATAAAAGCCATGGAGATAGAGCTGCACAGTACAGACCTGTGAAGTGCTCGGTCAGCTCCAGCAACCAGCTTTTCCTCACTAGAACAGCGTGCGGTGGTAGGAGGCAGCATGGTGTGCTTGTGTCTGCAAAACAGGGGGAACAGGGAAGCGGTGAGCCTAACAGCTCTCCAAACACACACTCACGACTGAAAAAACAACACATCATCCGGAGCTCATTTTCGGCTGCCTGTTGACAAGACAGACAAGTATTTATGCATAAGAGATGGTAATGATTACAAAGGAGATCTATGGACACTGATACCTGCACAATATAATTTAGAAACTTGCGCAGTGTATATGGTTTGTTACCCTCATAGTCCCCAAACAACAGGCATGTAATCATGTAACGGAAGGGTGTCCAGTTTCTTCAACAAACATAAAAAGAGGAATTCTGTATAATATTTAAGCTTTCTGTTCAAAGGTTAAACACAAAGATGCTGTTCAGCCATTAGAAAAGCACCTGACGAGAAGCTGGGACTCTTGGCTCAGAGCATGGGCTCCTCAGCTCTGCTGAAAATTAGGAAACAACCTCGGTGCGGAGAGTGTGCACAGCCCCACATCATACAGGAAATACCGGGCATACAGAGTGGCCATGGTAAGAGGCAAAGGAGCAGAAATTTCTCTGCCAGCAAGTGAACAAAAGGGCTTGGAAGTCTGACCAAGATACAACCCAAAATGTCTTTAAAAGAAACATTCGTTCTTACTGCCCTTCACTTCAAGATTGTATCAATCCCTACAAATAACTGGATTTAAGCCTCCATATGATAACAAAGTTGGGATTTATGCTTATATGAAGTATCACTTTGTGAGCGGAACATCGGACAAAGTCCCTCAGCCAGGAGCCTGGTAGGCTCATGCACGCTCCAAACTTTCACCTCACACCCTCCACCGAAGAGGCCCAAATCTTCGGGCATGCCCAAGAGTAGGATATGGCCCTAAGACAACAGCTAGATCTTGAAGGAATCTGGTGCTTGCTGCTGCCATGCTGTCTAATGTAAAGCATGAGGTGGCAGTGAGTCTCATGAGGCTTTGCTGTAGCCATTTCATGACTGCAGCGTGTCTCAATCTGTTTACCTGCAAGTACTAGGTATAACCAGGTTAGATAAGACCATTACCACAGTACGTAACCTTTGGACTTTGGCTTGAGGCTTCTACTTTCCCTTCTGGAGAGAGCACATCGTATTTCACTGCCTATTTTATTTCTTTCTCCTTTATTACAGTTGTGCTCAGTACCCTACACAGATCGATATTCCTGGAGGCACAAACAAGCAGACAGAATTTAGGGGATGTTTAAATAAAGGGAATCATTGTAAATGGTCTTTGAATTGATAAATATATATAAAGATAAATAAGAAACATAGAGATATATAGGACATATAGGTGGTACAAACACATCATGACCCATCTGTCCAGTGTGCTCTGTTTACGTGCACACTCAATGCTACGAAATCCTGGAAAGCAATAGGCCTCTGTTCTTCGTCTTTCTGGCTGCACTTGTGATCCCAGCTGGGACATAGGAAATTTTCCACGATCTCAAGTGAGTGAATGATGGATCCCTAGACAATATATTGTGCCTAATAGGAAGAGTTTACCCTAAAAGAATACCTGAAAGGCACAGTCTACCTTCTTGACTAACTGAATTTAAGCTGACAGAATACGCACTTCCAGTGTAGCCCCTACTAATTAGCACAAGAGAAAAGAACTACCAATTTAAAGATGCTAGTGACCTGCAGGCAGAGCGGGTCACTGTTGGTTTTTAACAGAAGCTTCTCACCTTTCTTCCCCCCTCCCATATTCCTGCCAGCCACTGGCCTTCCTTTGATCTGCTGTAAATCTTGAAGGTCATCTCCCTTCTACTTTCTGGATCTGTGTTCAGAAAGAACAGCTGCAGCACTCATCACGAATAACTACCAAGAGCAACTCCTTCAGAGTCTCCTTTGGAGATGGGCTGAGCCCTTCCTGCCTAATTAACAGAGTATTGAGGGGGTCCCCCAGCACAAGGTGAGCAGGATTTTGTAAGATACTTGATTTTCCCAGCGTTCTCTAGTGCACAGTTAAAATACATAATGCAGAAATTTATCCATCAACATAAATTAGGCACCAAGGTTGGAAAGATTTGATCCACCCGAACAACTACTACAAAAAAATACTTGTTTGTCCTCCTCCCCTTCCTCGCTATGGTCTGGTTCAACAACACAGTTTGGTACTTGGGAATAGCCTGCATCTACTGCCTCAGTCTATATGTATTTTTAGGGGACCACTAAGGCATAAGCAAATGTTATACATTGTCTTTTCCATTCTCTTCCAAAGCTCTTCCCTGTACCAGCAGCATTCTACCTGTCACTTTCAGTTTCTAAATCAATTAAACTTTCAGCTTTGCTGAAAAGAAGGAAAACTGTGCCAGTTACCATAACATATTGGCCTCTTGGCTTCTGCTAAGACAGTAAAGTTAACATTTAAAAAAAAAAAAACAACCAACACTCTAATTTTTAGTTCTATTTCAGGTTGATTGCTTATTTCTCTGTATTTCTTTTCATCACTGCCAATACAGCAAGCCATGTATTCTCTTGGCTTGGATCCAAATTCTCTATTGCCTGGCCTGTGTGATACCCTGTGTCACACGGCACATAAAATAACAGAGGCTCTGTCTCTCCTGGGGACCTCTATGTAGCTCTGGAGTAGAACAAACAGAAATTTAAAGCACCAATTTACTACCAGCCTTGCTTCCAGCTACTGTTGAAGGTAGGTCACTGGAGGAGACCAACCTGGATTTTAGTCTGTCAGACTATCCTTGTATCCCAAAGAAGATGATCAAGGGCAAACGCTGCAGAAGCTGGCCTTGCAAGAGATGCTGAGTGGCTTTGCCCGTCTGGGAATACAGCTGTGCTGTGATACATTGGCATGAGATGGTTTAAAAGCTGAGTGAGGCACCTCAATTGAATTATACAGTTCAAGGGAAACTAAGACTACTAAGCATATAGAAACCATCTGACTCTCCACAGAAAAGTTATTACTCAAAAGGCTTTTGTGCTTACCAAATAATCTGATCTCTGGTTACTGCAGAATGGTTTTCCTTCTCTCTTTGAACTGAATTTCAATGTGTCCTTGCATGAAGAACATAATGAAGTACATGCCTACGGCAACTGCTGTTTAAAGCACTGTCCTTTATTCCTAGAGACATTTCCAGGAAACGCAAAGCTGCAGTATAAAGCATCTCTGGCTTTATCACAGACTCCCTCTTCTGTGTCACGTTTTGCTCAAGGGATGACACTTGGCTAGACAGAATTTAGCACAAACACGACCCGGCAGATCTCCCCCTCTCTCAGCCAGGCAGGTGAGAGTCGTGCCTCACTGGAAGGCAGACATGACGGGGCCTGTAACCTGAAGGCAGCGCACAGCATTTTAGGAGAACAGTGAGGCACAAATCCAGAGATCAACTCCTTCACCTACCAAAGGTGTGCCTTTGAACAGGCAAAGATAAACACCAAAGAGACAGATCCTGCTGGTGGTGTCAATGGAATATAACTGTCCAAGTTATAACACAAAAGCTGATAGGGATTTGTATTCCTGTTCAAAAATCCCACCCTCAGGGAAATGGGACATTTGAAAGCGATTATCAGGCACACCGCTCATTCTCTGGGTGGCTGGTGACTCACCCTGGGCATTTCTTGTGCAGCCTGGACATAGCCTTACAAGCGAAATATGAAGTGGCGTTTTTGTCTCGTTCTGAAGTGCTGCCCAGGAAGGGCAGCTCATGTTACACATCTTCCAAATGACTGACTGTTTAGGCCCAGAAAGCTTTGCAGGCCCAGTGGTACCAGGCCACTCAAGACAGGGCGGCAGCAGCGTCGGGCGGCTTGCGTAGGGGGCCAGACTCTCATTAGCATCTCTTAGTCATGCCGGTGAGATCTCTCTGCCGCTCCACCCTGAGGCCCAGGGAGGCATCACTATTTTTCCAGCTCTGCCTTTACTGAATAACTCGGCTAACACCATCAGATGAAGTAGTGATTTTCTGATGTTTGGCCAAGCTCTTAACATTGTCATTCTAGCCCATTTTAACAAGTACAGACAGGTCTGGGCATTAGTCATATTTTACAGGCAGTCTCTTTTTTTCTTTTCTATCTTACCCATTTTACTGGGCTTCAAAGCCCTCAATAGAAACAGATGTGTGAATGTTATAAAATTACATCGCTAAATCAGGGCTTTTTTCTGATTTCATACAATTTGTATGTCAAATGACACTACAGGCAGGAAGGTCAACTGCTCTGCATTGAGAAAAGCTACAATAAGGAATTACTGTCTGGGAACCAAGCATCTAGTCTTAGGGCATGCCTAAATTAAAACTGTCCTCCCAGCCCTAATTTAGGTTCCATGTATACACACACGTTATTCTACAGAGTACAATCTCCAAATGAATGCTAGTGGTTTTGGTGGCACATTTGAAAGCACAAGCTTTTCAATATTTTATCACATCTTCACTGGTCAACAGGTGGCCCTAACTTCATTAATTGTATCGTGGAGAAGGCTTTATGGTATGTGAATACTTCAGAAGAATGTATTTATTTTCCTGGGGCTCCTCTAAGCAGAAGTTCAGCCTGCAATCCTCAGCAAGTCTGTGCCACTCAAAGGTTTGTTTCAGTGAAGTTCTCGGCACAAAAGCCTTATATGTTTCCTAGACTTGAATTAAAGGGTGGTACACAAAGAGTTTCTGAAGAAACTCTTGCAGTGAGCTCTGTTTCTTAGCAAAGTATTGTGCCACTACTCTACCTTGCCTGTATCAGCTGTTTGTGGAAGAAGTGCTTCAAGTAATGTAAGAAAGTTTCCCATTTGTGCAAGTCAGACTGACTTGCAATCTGGGATGTGCTCGTTATGCATGAAGAAAATACAAATAAAAATCACTAAGGAACGGGAATGATTAGTTATGGACAACAGAGCTGTGAAGGTTGTTACCAGCACCCGTCACTCCTGCTATGTGACTGATTCTTGCCAGGCAGCCCAGACACCGTACAGGGGCTGTACAGCTCCGACATGGCAGCCGAGCAGAGTGCGTCCCTGTCCGCAGCCTGCCTGCTCCTTTGTGGCCCGACGGGCTGCAGCGAACGTGACAGCAGGGCTTGCACTCGGCAGAGCAACAGATTGCAAAGCATCCGGCGATATCGGGGCCACGCTTATGTAGCAAAATGTGCTACGATATGAAGAGGCGAGCTGCCTGCTGCACTACGGCAAAGCAGATTGCAGAGCATTAGCACTGGTGACAACAGGGCACTCATTGTGTGGGACAACAAGTCACACAGAGAATGTGCAAATGCGATTGGTTGGGCCCACTTAACATATGCACAGCGGAGTGACATATGGCAATTGGTGACTTCCCTGCCACAGATGCTGAAAGGCTTTGTTTCGGTAGAGCGTGTGGTGCAGATCCAGCACAGCGTTCCCTCGCTGGTGGGGAGCAGTCCGAGTGCCAGCAGCGCTCTGCCCCACCGCCCGCTGCCGCCAGCACTTCTAGCTGTGCCGAGCAGGCTTTCTGTTACTGAAACCCTACCCATCAGCCAAAGCCCAGGGCATGCTGAGAAGTAGGTTTAATTTAAAAACATGACAGAGATGGACTCCCATTTCAACTCCTTGTGCCCTTTGCATTTGGGTTTCTATTCACATATATATAATACCGCAGCCTGAAACAAACTGTTTCTAAAACTGTTTACTTTTTCATTAGAACCTTTGTTTTCAATAGTTTCTTTCTATTAATGATATAAACAGATAACAAGATTATGATAAATAGTGACAAATAGATTATTTTTTCATCTCTGTTAAGCAAAACTTTAAACAGAGGTTAAAGAGAACAAAGCAAAATCATGTTTTCCTAGCCAGGGAACTGAGACAAAACGGAAGAGAGGTTCTATCAGCTTGCTCATGCAGGAAAAATATGGAGGAAGATTTTGAAATCCCGGCACAGGTGTCAGCTGCACTTACCTGTGCAGAGCCATGAGATGAACACAGTCTGGTAACTACAGCACCAGACTAGGGCTAAGATACAGAGATCTACTGTCATCTCTGCCACTGACCACCTCTGTGACCGCTGGCAAATCACTTCAGCTCAACATGCCTCGGAACTAAAGCATGACACTCATCCCACCGCACTGCTTTGCAATTGCCTGCTGGCTGCAGAGCGGCAGATGAGGTAGGAGCTGACCTTACAAACTGAATCATTTCACATGGGCCATGCAAAACTCATCAAACAGTAACAGCATCCGGCAAGCTGAGGATACCGGGGTCAGAATCTTTGCATCTTATTCCCTATTGCTGGCATTGTCAGTCTTTGCTCACTTGTCATTTTATGTGTTTCCATGGCGAAGAGGAATCCAAATCCACATAGATTTAAAAGACTTTGTATACAGACACAGAGTCAGGGGCCAAGCAACCAAAGCCAGATAAAAACTAAGTTCCATCTCCTGCCATGGGATGGGAGTTGATACAGGCTCTGGCCTCCCCAGATTTCTGCTTGGCCAGACCATGAGATGCAGACCCAGACTAGGACATGGAGTTGGCAGCTACTGCCACCTCCCATGAGAGAGCAGCTTGAGAGCTGCCCAACTGACAGTGATTTTCTTTGCTTTATGCTCCTTTTGGTTTTTAAGAGCTAGTGAAGGAAACACATTGCTTCACACTGGGGCTGTGGAGTAGCCATACTCTAAGCCAAGGGACATGACATAAGTTGCTACTACTGTGTTGCAGGAGCAAGAAGCGAAGCAACAGCCTGAGAGCAATTTAACTGGCTTTACAACTGCAAATCTCCGCCATACCTAGGCTGCCCAGAGATCACCAGAGGGCTGAGCTCTGCTGGCTCTACAATCCTTGAACTAATTTGTCACTGTGGTCCTCAGTGTATCCCCGAGTTGCTGTATTTCCATGTAGAAATACGAGCACGTGTGGCAAGTCTGACTAGTTCTGACTACATCATATTTACTCTGCAAGCACTGACCATCTGTGCAGCAACCATCCAATACATCCAAGGCTGCATCTGGATCTGTACTGTGGTGTTGGTGCACACATTTGCAGTGCTCGGCCAGTACCTCTGGCTGACTAGCTCATCACTCAAAACTGCTGTTTCATCCACTCTGTTGCAACAAAATCCGAGGCACACACGCTCAATCCTCCAATTTGGCCTGGAAAACAGTCATGTTGGGGAACAACACGAGATATATTTGCGGAAAACTGGATTTTCAGTAATCCTATCTCTGTGGCATTGAGAACAATCTGAAGGGATCACATCAGCTGACAGGGAAAAGGCATATGGAGGAAGGGTTTCACCCTGAGACTAGCTCCCTCTGCAGCCTGGTTTTCAGCACCCTGAACACGGCACGTCCTTTTAGACAAACATTTGTTGAACTGTTACTCACAGCTGGAAAAACCCTCTGCAAATGGATGGAGTCAGCCTATGAAATCTGTGCTCTCCAACCTCATCAGGTTATTAGCTTGTCTTATGCTTTCCAATATCATAGGGATGGTGGATAACTACCCCAGTGACCCAGACTGAAAAGCATTCAGATTTTCAATTTAAAATTATGGTGCTAGAAGAAATAACACATCAAAAGTTTCTAATAGGGTGCTAAACAAAGCGGTAATTTCTGAATTTCCTG
>NW_009619096.1:0-9176 GCF_000690535.1 Cariama cristata | reverse complement strand
GCTCCACTACTCCCACTTATGTTTAAAACCGGAAATCTTTCAAGATCACATAAACTATTACAGACAGAGTGTGAACGTGATGGAGGAACCAAAGGGACAAAGTCAGGATCTGATCTGTGTGAGGTGTGGGAAAATAGTCTTTTGCTGATAGGGACCTTCATGGGATGCTGAGAGAGGGAGAGAGAGAAAAGAGGGAGAGATTTAAGAGCCTGCAAAGAGCAGGTGGAAAAGAAAGGCAGAGAGATTCAGAAAATGAGACTTCCAAATATAGTATTTCAGTTTTCCAGCATAGTTGAGAAGTTGCTGTATGGGTAATTATTGAAGAACAATACTGCAGTTTACAAATCTGGGAGAAACTGGATGCCTAGAAGGTCCCTAGAATAAAAATAAAAAGTGGTCCAATGCACTTCAGAAATTTGTCTGGATTTGTTTGACAAGAATGAATAGTTGGTGGAAATATCTGAACTGGATTAATATTTAAGTGTGTATTAGGGAATACACTTAGGAGTCTACTGTAAGAGAAGTTCACATTCTCTGGGATGTCTTTTCCCACTTTTCCTGTTAGTTATTCTGCAGTGTATAGAACACCCAATATAATTATCTCTCAGTAAATAAATTGCTATTTAATTTCTAGCACTTAGATGTCCTACTCACCAGGTATCATGTTCTTTCCTGTAAAGGAAAAAAAACCCCATAATTAATTGTTAAGGGGTTTTCATGCTTTCCACACACAGAAATGTTAGGGCAATTTTGCCGTAAGTTCTGTTTTCTTTTACCCAGAATGGATTTTTTTGAGTCTCTTATGGGACACCAAGATTGCTGATGATGTCCATTAAGTTCTTGGAGTAAAGCATGGTGCTTCTTTTGACAATGCTGTGTTAAATCCTTACCGTGCTAAACCTTGTGTTAAAAATGACTTTTTTCTGTAACAAATTCTAAGAATGGAGAAAAAGTTCCAGTATTTGCAGGATTTTTCTCACTGAACTACTAACATTTATGTTTAATTTGTAGCGGGGACTTAGAGTACTTGTGCTCCTTCTGCTGCAAGTCTTGACATCTACCAAATTCCTTTTTCTTTCATCTTATTTGAAAGACAGCTGAAGAAATTACTTGCATCCAATACACATGCTTGCTAGGCTTTTACTGAAAGAAGCGGTTTTTATTGTATGGAGACAATTTGAAATTGTAACAGAGATTCTAAAGGTCTTACTGCTCACCATCTTAATTTAGTTTTCTAAAACTGTATCTAGACTGCTATCTTTTTTTCTGACAATAATGACCATATTTTGTGCTGCTAGAGAACAGTGAACTTCAGCATTGATAACTATGGAATAATTTGTTAAACGCTTTTAATAATTTTGTCACCATCCTTGGTGGTGGTCTTATTTTGCTTCATTCTTTATTTTAGTGGATAATGGGCAACAGACTTTGTATAGAATAAGGAAAAGTTTATGTAACATCAACACCGTATTTCATCATATCGCTATCTCGAGCTGTGAATAGTCTAACATGTGGCTTACATCGATCCTACTGAAGTGGGAGCTGAGAAGCTGATGGTGACATATAGAACTTTTCACAAGTAAGAATGTGTTATTAATCTGTTGAAATGTTCAAATTAGTTGTTTCAGAATGCTTTCACATGTGCAATAATAAATCAACACGTTTCAACAATTGCTTGACTCCAAAGAGGAGTCCAATAGACAAGCATAAGGGTGTTCAATGCTTAGAACCTAAAAAAGGAAAGTCAGAAAGCAGATTTTTTCAAAGATGGTCTGAAACAATTTTCCCTTCAAAGTTGTCTAGGCTAATTCCTAAAGTTTATAGGCAGGAAAATGCAAAACATAAGGTGAGCACAGGTTCCCTCCTGCCTTGGGGAAAGTGGGCTCTAGAGCCATTGACTTAAGATCAATATGGTAATCTTGCTGTTCTGGATCAGAGGTACTGTCACTGTCATGAGCATTTCTGCATTGAGGGGAATAACAGAACTATTTGAATGACTTTACATCTGCTACATGAAGAGCAACATTATTGAGTACTGATATATTTCAAGGTGTGAATAACTGGGACAATATCTATACTGGGTTTCACAAACATTTTTGAGTAACTCATTTTTATCTATTTAGATTTGTATTCCTTCTTGCCTAAAAGCAGAAATTTAAGCAAAAGTTATCTATAATGATTCAGACTAAGCTAGTGAAATGGTGGTGTCACAAGGGCAGATAGCATTTTGAAGTAGCATGAAGCAAAGGTAAAGTCAGACTGCCTGCAGGAAGTCTGCATGCCAGGAGGTAGGCTTTGGGAATGTCTTCAGAAAAGGAAGACTCTTAAAATGATGGGAAGGTATGGCCAAGAATTACTCTTACAGCAAGGCAATCCCACTGGAATTTTTGGAGGGTATTTCACGTGATTCTAAGAAATACTCAGCTCATTCTATGTTGTGAATAAAGACAATCAGGTAAAGAAAGATAAGATGTATGTAAAGTAATCTTGAGTTTGACTATTGACTTCTCAGGTGTGAGTTACTTTAATAGGCTGCTGCTTTAGACCCCAGGACACAATCCTTTGCCCTGTCCAGAGCCAAGTGGACCTGTAAGTAGTATTGAGAGTATCTGGGAGCAATAAACTGGAGACTGATTGAACCTAAGCAAATTGCAGAATTCGACATATTTCAATATCAGGAAGTAAAAAGGTCTGAGAGTAGAGACACGCCACAGCGGCTGATTACTTGAGCAGAACCAAGCTGGTTCCACCCATGCTGACCCCATGTCTAGACGGTTATTCCTCATATCTAAACAAATCCTGATCGCCCTGGATCTTCCAACAAGGTCAGTGGGTCTTCACACAGAGGTGGTTGTTGTGTGTGGCAATAAATGTTGCTTAGTTTCTGTTCTCGTTTGGTGAGAGAGATGTTTGCAGTGCTAGTGAATTCCAGATGATACAAAAGCAAGGTGAGAGAAGAACTTACTGGAATTTGGGTGCTCCTAGAAAAAAAAGCAGGAGCTGTAGCTGTGTGGAACAGGAGCGAAACATCCCCCAAATGCAGCTCTGAAAATAATATTCTCAATTGACATTTAAGAACAAGTAAGATGTTTGTTTACATGTCAGGCAAACAAATGAAATAAGAACTGTTTCCTTAGGTACTATACTTTTTTAAATACAGTGAGAAATGTGAGGGAAGGGCATCAGAAATAACAATAAACTGTGTGAACTCCACAAATGGCAACTTAAAATGGCAAAAGATGCATTTTATATCATTCAGTATCTTTTTTCCTCTGTTGCCTTTACTAAAGGCAGTAATAGGAATTAAGGCAGGTTTTTACCCTTTCATTTATAGACGCAATAATAGGAGTTAAGGCAGCTTTTACTTGTTCATTGAAGAGAATTTTCAGTTAATTCAAACATCAAAAGTGTTTCTCATTTTCTCCTCTAATTCCAGATATTTTTTTCCTCTGCCAGTTCGCTTCTTTTGCCCTAATTTGATGTGGAATGTGTATGCATATATATATGAATTGCTTCAGCTTGTATCCAGATTTGAAATCAGATGTGATCTGGACACTCATTGCTTGTGAGCATCTGTCTGATGTCAGTGAGTTGGATGTTGGTCTCTCTCACACTCCACCATTACATGGGAAGGCAACATTTAGTATCAAGTCCAGTCTCAAACAGCTGTGTGCAACCATGCAGTCAGTTCAATGAGATTTGAAAGTATCTGCTAACATGCTATTGTATGCCACTTGTAATGAAATATTTCCCATTACCATACAACGTTAAGACTTGTAGTACAAGGGCGAAGGTGCAAATGTATCCAAATATTTCCCATTACCATACAACGTTAAGGCTTGTAGTACAAGGGTGAAGGCGCAAATGTATCGAGCCTCAGAAAGACAATGTGAATGCTCACCTGTGTCCCATCCCCTGCATCAACTTTTTATTAGTTAAATGAAGCTCCCATCAGAGTTTAGTCTATGCTGCATGCTATGGTGGTGAATATGAAAAAACTGCCCAAAAACTCAAACAGTGAATGCTGCAAACTCACCATAAGTAAAGAATTCCTTTCTGGCTCTGTCTGGTGATGATTACCAGTCTTGGGTACGTGGTTTGGATAAGTCCTAAAAGTGTATGTAACTTCTTAGATATATGTAGCCATCTAGGAAAGTTTGTAAGAGGAATAAGAATTCTTATCACAAGGAACTCTTTTATCTAGTTATACAATTTATATATAAACTTACTAGTCTTCATCTTGAAATAATAGAATTTCCTTGCTGCTTTCATTACTCTATCTGGAAGCCTTTTCCTGAACTTGTAAAGATGTATTTATAGCTGATTTATTACCATTTGATCTTGTGCTGATAATATTGGTCCATGTAGTTCTCTCTAATCATTCTAATCATCTATCTTAGCAGTTATTCCAGTTAAAGTTAATCTCCACTGAAACTGGTTGACCGGAAGTGTACACAATATTCCTAATTAGGTCTTTCGTTTCTTCTCACAACAAATGTCTTTCCCAATGCATTTGTGAATTCATTAGCCCTTTCATAGTGTCAGCAATCACTATTCATAGCCATTTTCCAGTAGACTACATCTTCCAGTATACCTAGGTTTTTTTTTTTTGCACTTTTCAACCTATAAGATCATCCATAATTAATGAGCAGGAGTTCTTAACCGATGTCCCCAAGTGCATGAATCTGCTCTTTCTACTATTAAATCATATCTCATTCTATCAGTCCAATCAATACAGTAATTTAATGCTGTTATAAGATGATTTGGTCTTTGTAATAATGACAATACTGCACAACTTTGTATTGTCTGTTAATTTAATCTATATTTTTCCCTAAGATCTTTAAATAACTTATTGAACAAGACTGATAAGATGCCTAGTAAACTCTCCTCATTCAATGGCTACGTAGTCCGTATAAGCTGTCGTTTATCCCTTTAGCCACATCATTAGCTGCTTTGGAAACTTTGTATTAACGTCTGTCTTCTCTACCTCTAGCAAACCTTTTCTACAGGGATATTGCACCAAATGCCTTATTTAAATCTCTGATAAATAACATTCTTGTGTCTAATAAAGCAGATAACTTTTGAAAAGAGGTATTAGGTTGGTTTGAGATGATCTACTGTTGATAAAGCCACATTATTATAATTTATACTGCTTTCCGTTTATCTCTCTGCCCTTAATTCTTCCTTCAAACACTATTCAAGTTTGGTTTTTTCTTTTTTTTTCCTTTTTTTTTTCTTTTTTTTAAAAATTAGGTCAGTTTAATACTTCTAGTGGTTCCAGAATTGGTCTTTGTTCCCATTCTTTTGAATATAGTTTCTATGTTTACTGTTCTCCAGTCATAAGATACTGCCTCCAAAAATCCTAGCAGTTGGACTTGCAATTTCATTTGACAGTTTCATATTTCTGTATTCCAACATGGAGATTATACAGCCTGTCTTATTTTTGCTTTATGAGGTATTAAAAAAGTTAACATTTATGTCTCTCTCAGGTGTCATAATTTCTGATGCTCTACCTTCATTTTTACTCCTTAGTCCACTAATGTCCTCATCATTAACTTTATAGGAAATGAAGGCAAAATATCCATTTAATATGTGGATCAGACCTAGATTAATGTTAATCTCTAGTAAATCAAATCTCTACTAAATCATAAATTCTATATTTACAGCACTGTAACTTTTTTGGTTCCCCATGCTTCTTTATTTTTATTGTTTGTAAAGAATTTTTGCTGATTGTTTCAATGGTAAATGTAAAGTCTAGCTCAAGAAATCTCAGTAATTTTCCTTCTTTCTACATCCTCTGATTTTTGAGGAACAGTGCTCTCTCTTTGTGCTTGGTAGATTTACATGTGTACAAAAGCAGCTGATTCACTGAATGAAGACCATAAGATTTTCTATGCAATGTGAACTCTAAATAGTGTCTGCTCTTTGATTTAAAGTAATTCCTTACTTGCTGTGTTTTAAAAGCTCTGCATTCCTGATTTTACTCTGTATGGTTTCTTTAGTTCCTTTCTAAAATCCCAAACGTTAGGCAGACCTGTTGTCTGTCTTGGAGATTGATAAAGACTGATTCAGCTCATGAGCACTCAATTCAAGATTATTTTCTATGAAAAGCTGTTCTGTAAGACCTTGTTTCTAGCTAAACCAATGCCCAAAGCAGCATTAATTTTCATTGGTTCGCTGGGTAATAATTAAAGAAATCTGTCTTATAGCAGTTCAAGACTACTTAAGCCTTCAGCTCTTAGTGATGGCATTTATATTGCATCCTAGTTTGGGAGATTAGTCTCCCACATTCACACAATCACTACTCTTTATTTCTCATAATCTTAGAGAGATTTCTCTTCATATTCTATCCCAAGCTTAGTGATTCTGTAACAGTAGTCCAAAGCTCTCTCTTCTGCGGCTTTTCAACTTTTATCCTAAAGAGATAGTGTTTTTTTCACTACAGGGTTAGTTTTAATCTGTGGTCCACAGGCCCAGGGAATTCCAGTGCCTACTTCTTTAGGGTGAGTGGAAGGTAATTAAGAAAGGCAAATTTAGTGTCAATAGACCTAAATACCTATATTCTCTCTAGAGAGCTTCATGCCTCCCTATTGTCATACATTTCTATAACACGCAGAGCTGCCCAATCACCTCCAGTCTTATTTCTGTCCTTCCTGAATAACGGAAAGGTTTAGCTCTTTTACTCAGATCACAAATGATTTTTCTGCCTGTTTCCATTCCTGCAATATCCAGTTACATTTTATGTTTGATGTTAGGCTTCCTAGAACTAGTTGAACACCTTTTACTCAAAAAGTACTTCAGTGGAGAATAGACACTTTTTTCTTTTTGAAACCAAATTAGGAAATGCTTGGGTTTTTTTGTAAGCTTTCAGCATTTTGTCCAGTCCTCCAAAATACAGGTTGGAACCAACATAATATAATAATAATTTTTGTTGTTTTTTTTTTTCCTCAGAAGCATAAAATATTCTATTTAAAATGAAAGTAGTTCTAATATAAATATTTTTCTGTTGGGCAATGCATTTTTGAACTAACTCCTGACAAAACTCTCCTTCAGAAGTTGTGGTTTGCTTTATTACCTGAACACTAACTAGTAAACTGACATTAAATGCTTCTGACGTTAATGTAAGTAAGTCATTTTTGAGGACAAGAAACTAAACAAAAATACAAAAGGCTGCAAAGCATCAAAGTCTTCTCTGTGACAGCTATGCTTTTAAAGTTTAGGAAATAATAGCAGAGCTAGATGAGGTTAGAAAATTATAATAATTAACAGAAAAAAAAAAAAAAAAGAAGCAAGAATTCTTCAAGCAGCCGAAACTAATTAGTGAAGACATTCTGAAATTCTGTTATTGAAGAGACTGATTTAAAATAAATATCACTTCCTTTCCCCATAAGAAGAGAGAAAATTTCACTTGTCATACTTTATTAGGATTATCAGGAGTATATTGCTGCTGAGCCATCAGGCAGGACTGCAGTAACTCTCGGTACACTGGTCAGCAATTACTACCAGCATCCAAGTATGAAAAGCTGAGTAGAGACAACTGCCCGTTTCACTGGATATTTTCTTTCCATATGATTTGCCACCCTTGGTGCTATAAAGCACCTTGTTCTCAGAATTTCCCATGGTGTTCCAAAGGCACCTTGTGGCTCTCCCCAAGGACAAACAATTTCACCTCCAAATAGACCAATGAACGGAACTAGGTGGAAAAGACAGTTTTCTGCAGTCTGATGCAACCTACAAGTAGATTCCTAGACATAAAATAATCAACAGGATTCTCGGGACATAGAAGGTTTTTAAAAGTCATCACATATCCCGCAGCTCACTCAGAGATAGGGATCGAGTGGTTACCTCTTGTTCTGCCTATTCCTCCTGCTCTTGTGATGGTCCTGCTTCATCCTCCTTTACTAAATTAGCTGTCTTTTGTTTCCATTTCTTCTCGTGTACAGGAGCGATCGATACCAGCACAGGTTAGTTCTCTGGCTCAGCTGTATTACCCATCACTGGGGGCTGAGTAGCTGTGGTGCCTGTTGCAGGGGTTGGAGTAGATGCAGTGTCTGTGGTGGGGGCTGGAGTAGCTGCGGTGCCTGTCACTTTGTCATCAGGTCCAGAGACATTCTTTTCCCCTTGAAGGTACTGAATACTGTTGAACAGGGCTGGGTGGGCATGGGCCAGGCCCCGGAACCTTGCAGTGGTTTGTGTCTCTCTGGAATTGCTGGCATGACAGCATACTTTTTGCAAATATTTTACTAGTTTTTTCAGATTCTGCACTTGTTCAGGGGAGGAACTTCCAAAATACTGGAGGTGCCCACTGTCCTAGGTACTTGCCCATACTATCCCACACACCCTGCCACTCATAACTATCTAGCCTCGGGGCAGATCTGTGGGTGGTATTCTTAAACATCGGTTGATGTTAAACAAGACCTGGAACATATTCAGTACTGTGGGTGGTATTCTTAAACATCGGTTGGTGTTAAAAAAGACCTGGAACATATTCAGCAGCATGCCAGTTCCTAGCAATAAAGCCATGCTGATTTCAACATCCCCAAAATATTCAAAATTTTCAAACTTCTCAAACGCTATTCTAATTAGCCTGGAGGAGAAGGGCAAGAAGTGGAAAAATGTCACTTCCATAGGTTGGGTCTCTGAGACAGTGTAACAGGTGTAATTATTCACAGTTTCCGATAGATGGCTCCCGAAGTACAAAGGTGATGGCAGTGCTGAGTACAAACACCAGACTGATTTCACGACCAGCAATTCTATCGTATCATAAGCCAGTGTTGCAAAGTACATCAAAACGATAACCTTAACCCCAGCCCCCAGAGATAATAACCAGCACAACAGGGAACATATACTGCAAGTAAGGTGTTACACAACGCAACTCTGTGAACCAACTCAACAAATATGAGAACCAATAAATCGATGTTGTGACCAGCAATCACCAAACCAGGGAACATATACTGCAAGTAAGGTGTTACACGGCGCAACTCTGTGAACCAACGCAACAAATATGAGAACCAATAAATCGATATTGTGACCAGCAATCACCAAACCAATATAACGAATGCTTATAACAAATTTGTTCTAACGCATTCCAGTCAGATTTGTTGTTATCTCAACCCGTTGTGCCCCACGTTGGATGCCAAAAAACCCACCGTGATGGTTTAACCCCAGCCAGCAAC
>NW_009619095.1:36220-44595 GCF_000690535.1 Cariama cristata | reverse complement strand
CCCGTGACGGTAACTGCTGAGTGATCTCTTCCTGCTCTTATCTCAACCCAGGAGCCTTTCGTTATATTTTCCCTCCCCTGTCTGGCTGAGGAGGGCAGTGACAGAGTGGCTTTGGTGGGCACCTGGCCTCCAACCAGGGTCAACTCACCACACTTGCCATCATATCTTGGCCTCTTGCCTTCACTCTTACCTTTCTCACCCATTCACTCCCACCAAAGTTTCTTAGCTTCCTTCTGCCGTAATTAGGTAAGTTTACCAATGTATTTATTTCTTTGTAGGTAATCCCTAACCAGTCCACTCTCTGTCCTAAATGACACAGTGAACATTCAAGTTCAAAGCACTACTCCTAGTTTTCTTCTTCTGGTGTGAAAGGGACTGAGAAGGGCACATCAAAACTCCTGACACCACCTGAAAATGTGCTATTGGCATTGAGACCAAAAGAAGTAAAAAATGAAGTGTTGTCTTTTCAGCCTGGATCACAATAAATCAAATCTGCATTACCCTGAGAAACCATAATTATGAGAATAATGTCAAGCCAAGGGGAAAAATCTTAATGCTGAATGAATACATAACACACATATTTAAACATACACAACCACATATATATTCAAACACAACTTTTAACCATAGTTTGTTTTTTCTCAGGCAGCCAAAGAGCAAAAGATTAAAGAATACAGACATGTCTTATGAATCTTACAGATTCATCAACTCTGTTTGCCAAAACCTTGTGAAGAGCTAGATAGGTTACATTTTAAGCAGAAAATTTCTCTGCTTTCTGATTTGCAACCCAAACTTGCACACACCTTCCTTTAACTGAGATGAGAATTCTGTTCAAAATCAGAATAAAATGTGAAACAAACCTCCATATAGAGTTGTGCCAATTGTCTCTTTTAGCATAGGCAGCGCTTGCTCATCTGAACAGTAGCTTTTCACTGCAACTTGTATGACATAACTTGAAAATGGCTGTAGGTTGTTTATAACGGCTACAGGACCCTGAAATTCCTGTAATTCGAAATCAGGTAATAAACATGTATTCTTAGAAAAGAGAGTCATATGTAACACCAATCATCTGGCAATGAAATTCATGTTAAAAAATAATCTAGTAGTGCTTTTGTATTCTAATGCACTTTAGTGTTTGAAAAAGAATGTTAAAATAATAGTTTGGGCAATAGGTCACTACAGAAAACAGATGCCAGACAACCAGCTGAGGTGTAATTAGCATGCCTACAATACCACATTGTTCAGTGGCTGGTACTTAAACAGGAAATGGCAAAGTCCAAAAAAAATGTAACCGAAGAAAAAAATTACGAAGGCAAGTACAACTAGCACAGAATACATAAAGGCAAGCCATATGGTTGCTGGACAGTCTCAAGGGTTATTTAAACAGATTAATATCAACCACAATTACTCTTTTTACAAGTAGAAATTGAAGACCCGTTTCAACAGGATTTTAGCAAAAGCATGTTAAAAAGTAAAGGAGTTATTGCACAAAGGAAAGCTAAGGAATCTACCACTTAACAAATATCAAACAGAAAGGGGAATTTCTGTAGGGGATGTAGAAGTGGAAAAACTCCCTGATAGGAAAGTACAGAATGGTTTATAAAATGACTAGAAGTGATACCACATTCCCTGTTTACATATGATATCACGTGCATTTTTGTTCCAAAATAGCCATACCAATGTTTCTTGCTGTAGATCAGACAAACAGTAGCTTGAGTTCCTACAGTTGTTTGTTATTTGTCTGAGAAATACCAGATATGTTGGTGTAGGCTGCGATATGCTGGGGCATAGCTGCTGTGGTGTGACAGATGGCAAGCTTAACGTAAAACTGGTGTTCGTCGTATCAAGGATCGTAGGTTTCTCAGTGTCTGGCAATAGAATCAGGCATCTTTTATCTAGGAAAGACAACAAAAAAATAAAAAAAAAAAATAATTACTGCTGGACCAATCCAAACTTGCATGGGATTCTACCACCATTCCTATGAGAAAGCATAACCACAAAGTATTCTCTCTGCTTTTACAAACAGAAACAGAAAAAAATCGCTCCTGAACGTACTTAATTTTATTACTTTCATGGACACAAAAATAGCAGTCATCAAAGTAAAGTCTCATTTATCTTTGATAAGATACAGATTTATGAAAGAATTTAAGTTCTTCTTTAAGTACCTAAATACCTTGGAAATCGAGATCCGAGTTGCTGTGTTTTCAAGGGCAGTACACACTGATGAGTCCAAACTTGCTTGTTACAGGAAAGACAGATATGCAGCATACAGAGTACTTTTCTCTAGCAATTAAAAGTTATCTCTCTTTCCTTCCAAACAGCTTTTCATGTGTAAAGTTCATAGTAACAACAGGGAAAGTGGAGATAAATTTTGGAAGGAGAAAAGGAGTCTATAGGGAGAAAACAATAGAAAACTATTCTGTGACAGTAAACAAAAAGGAACAAAAGAAAACCGTTCATCACTTCATGTACTTTTAAATTCAATTATTAATTAAAATAAATTTAAAATATATTAAATGGACTTGCTGCCAAGAAGGAAAAGATCAAGGCACATGCATAGGGAAGGTGGTGCAAGGACAAATATTTGCCCTTAGGCCAGAACAGCTGACCTCATTGTCGAGACCTTTTCTCCCTAAATGAGCAACCCTGCCATTCCTACCAAAATCAGGTTCATGCATATAAGGGAAGGAGAATAAAAAAGTCTTTTCAACAGAAATAAATGTAAGGTTGAATCTCTGTCAATTTTACAGTTACCAAGAGTAGCAAAACTCCCATGGGAAAAGTCCCAGATGGAATAAAGAACTGAGTCATTTTCAGAGTTAAAGTTTCTGTCAGGTACTTCCATAGAAATGTGGTTCCCCTGACAAGAAAATCCTTCACTACATATTCAGTCCCCTTCCTCCTAACCCTGAAGAGAAATCACTCTCTCACAGAATCTGTGACAGGACAATAATTTTCACTGAGTACTTCTGATGTGTTAAATGATCAACTGACATCACATCTCTGGATGGTAATTAAATAGGTTAGAATGAAAGGAAACTCTAGTAGTACTCCTTGCTCACATCACTAAAGCAATAAAAAGCATGTCAGTCAACCAGCTGGTCTTTGCAAACATCACTTTTTGACATAAACACCATTTGCTTTCAGTACTGAGATGGAGAAGAAATTTTTTTTTTCTTATTTTAGTGTGTTCATTTACTTTTATCTTAAACTTGTGTGAATAATTCTATGCATTGCCCTCCCCCCTCAAATGCCAACACTGTGTATTCCTCCAAACGTATTTGCAGCAGCCAATGTAAATAAGAAGAGTTCTCTGGGTAGAAATAATCCCTTTGGACTGAAATTCGGTTCTTCCCTTTCTGCACCAGCTGAGCCTGAGGCTCTTGCAGGAAACCCTATCCCTGGGGTTAGGGATCGGTACATTCTGTACCAGGGCCAAACCAGGCTCCTGCACCGATGCCAAGCCACACGGACCTCATGGGAACAAACTTGCCCAAAGTGCAGGTAAGAATAGCTTGAGCATCGGTCAGAGCAGCTGCAGGCAGGAGTAACTCTACTGGCTGCTCAAAACAACATGAAATTCTTTTACTGCAAAGAAGTCCATCCTATTATAATATTCTCTTGTATATTTGTGAGATTTTTATGCAAAACTGAAGTTAAATAAATATTTTGAATATATTCCTCATGCTAGTAGCTGTTCTAAACATCTGCATGTACAAAGACAATCCCTGTAGGTACCATGAATCCTAACTTTCTATTAAAACTAATTTTTATTTCTTTCATTATCATTCTACAATAGTTCGTTTAAAATATTAGGAGTTCCAAGAGAAGCCTGGGTCTACTATAATGTAAGCTGTAACTGCTTTTCAGGTACTTCTTTATAAATCATTTTAATAATCAGAGTTCTTATCTCTTTGACTTTGGAAGGGCAGACGTGTTTTTTCAGCTTTGCATACTTATGAACAAAACCAGAAATCTGCATCATAACAAGGATCGTTATCAAACTCTGGCTACAACACTTTGTGGACATGTTTGCTTTTCTTCTTTGCTTTAACGTGCACTAGTTTTTCTGAATCTCCAGGTTTGACACAACTTTGAGAATAGGCATGGTTTGGCATTAACATCCTGAGCCTTTGAAATATGGATAATATTCATCATCATGACCTTCCATGTGATCCAACACAAGGCCAGTCCTTATATTCATCCTTTTAAAAATGTGCATAGTGAATCGTTTCCCTCTAAAAGATACCTGAATCCATAAAGCATACTTTACATAAATACACATAGCAGATCTGCAACTCAAATACATGCTCTGAAATTAATTTGTTACATTTACAAAACAATCCAAATTCCCTCTACCTGGATACAACTGCGCCGCTGAGCTGTAGGCTAAGATTTTCAGCTCATGATTTGCTCTCTTCTGAAGAAAGTGTCTTGTGCTTTCTTTATTTGCTAGCCAAATTTCAGTGTATTCCTTTGTTTCAATGCTCCAGTACATAAACTTCTTGTCTACAGTCACACTGCCAATTTTCTTACCTGTAAGGAAACATTGTACAGTTAATCTTCGAAATAAACCCTGAGCAGACAATTTTACAAGAGCAGATGGGTGCTCGTATTCACAGTGAGTCAATATGGGTGAGTATCTTGGTCATATCATATCTTCAAAGACCTCCCCTGGAAAAGCGATTTCTGATCTTTTCCAATAGGTTTCACGAAGCTGAAACACCTTGTTATTTCAGTTTACATGTGTAGATTTGAATGCTTTTTATTACTCATAATTATGAGAACTGCAATTCAATTAACAAACACCAGACATAAAACACAAGAGCAAGAGTTGTCTCTAGAAACTTCCATGATTTTTCCAAGATGAAAACCACAGTGCTCTGCCATCTCTCAGTAACAGCTCCTCTGGTAGCAGAACAGCTTTACCAGCACCCCTCCAGAATCGAGCTGAAAACTGAGCAACCATGATTAAGTGTTATCATTACAAGAAGTGCAACATAGATAAGTTGTCATACAAGACTCTACCTGTACGAAGTACCCTCCCCACAGACTGAAGTCTGAATTGCCACTTTCAGGCATAACTTAAGATGGTATTTTATCTTTTCATTGAGATAAACTGTAATAGATGTATCTAATAGGAAACCCTAACAAAATAATGTGTTAATACAATACGTGAAATTAGTTGATAAGTAGCATTTCAGGCCGTAGGGCCTCTATTTGATTTGCATCTTACTAGAATATATACTTGCATCAGTAAATATTCTCGCGCTGTTCTTTCTCCTAGTTTCTAACAACAAGTTACACAACTGGAAACACAGAACACAAACATTTTGTCTATCTCGCCTATAGATGAAACAATTTTATAAAGAAAGTACTTCATGAATGCTATTTTACTGAAATGAACATTGTTTGATGTAAGAGAAGGCAAGAATCACAAACTACCTAGAAACGTAACAGAGCACTCAGACCTTGAAAACTTGGTATTTTGGTAATTCTCCAGCAGTGGCAACCGTCCACATCTGAGGCCCATATTTCATCTCTTCCTCTGATGAAGAGCAGCTGGGGATTCTTGGAGTCAGACACATCTATACTCATAGGTCTTCCTAGCTCTGCTTCTGCCACGTTACAGGTGCAGTAGTTCCTCATCTGTTCTTCTACTGAAATGTATCCCAAAATGTGGTGCACGGTGTTATTCAGAATATCATAATAAAACATGCGGCTGCCATAGTCAAGCTCTTCCATCCAGTACAAGCGGCTATCAAATAAAATGCATTGCTTACAGTAGAAAAACTTCAATCTGAGCAATCTGCCCTAAATGCAGTCCTATAAGTGACTTCAGTCACAAACCTCCCAAACGTTGAAAACAAGGTAACTACAGCAGCACAGTTGCAGAGTGATTCCAGGTGTTTAAAGGATATTTTTGAATGGAAGGTCACAATAACTGACTATTCTGGATAAACCTTTCCTATAAATAATTGTTGTCTGGTGCTGACTTCCATTTGCATCACTTAAATAAAAGAACCTATCAGTATTTAAGTATGATTTGAAATCTTTTCTCAAACACAGACATCTTTTCGAAACTAGGTATGTCCAAGCTCAACTAGCAGTATAAAAGTAGAACGACATCCAGAAATTTCCAAGATTTACACAATGCAAAAGACTCATGTACTATAAAAAGTCCTTTTTGGTCCTTAACAGTTGATGATTTCATGAAAATCATGTTTAAAATATGCTTTAAAAAGTTATTAGTGATATATGCCTTACCTTAAGAAAGGATATGATGACAGAGATGATACAGTTGAATTACTTTTACCCAACTGTATGTTCAAGGCTTTTAGAGATTTTATCTTGAGCTCAAGATCAATAACAAATATTTGAGTTTCATTCCATGGTGTTTTCAGGGCAACAAAGAGATGTCTTGCAATCCAGTCAATTGTGATGGCTGTGGCATTGTGAAGATATGCATCTTTGAAAAACTTAAAAAAAAAAAACAAACCAAAAACATTGCTAAAACTGCTTGAGAGCAGAATTTTCCCACGTGATGCTAGGACATTATGAAATTAGATTTGTTTCCAAAATAATTTCTACTTCGCAAGTAGAAGTCAAAATATAAAGAGATGCCATGGAACAAAGATTCCAATATTTTTATACAAATGAAAACTATTGTTTCACAAATATCAATTGTTGCTTCCATGTTGCTTCCATATTCTTGAAATTAAAATGGAATCAAATTAAATTAAATTGTATTTGATACCAAAAAAAAATTGCATTTAATAGTGTGACTTTTAAATTAAATGTCTGTTGAAATATCTTATCAACAAAGCAGATGTCAGTAAAATCATACATGTTTAATAGGACAACTTTACCAATGGCATACTCTGGCCTACTGTTACAGCTATGGATGACAAAAATATTGAAGTCCAAATCTTATTATATTATATTTATTTTTATTGTACTGCTAGAAAGGAAAATTATCCAGCTAATGTCTTTCATACAACTTCTCATACGAACTGTCAGTTGTTAAGAAAATTGTGTCATTCCAGTTCTGATTTCCCCACTGTATTTTGCCATTAAATGTGCTTTGTTCATCATACTGCTTTTCTTTCTGTTTCAAATATGCAGTTTTGACTTCTTCAAAAACATAATTAGTCCCAAAATAATGACAATAATGGCCACATATTTTCCTAGATCCTCTCAAGCAAGGGAATGGACAAAGGAATACCTGAAACTTTGAAGTAGTGTGTATATTCAGAAGAAAAAGAGAGTCTTCTACGATATAGTACACTTTGTCATCATTAGCAGTATAACAGATGTCCTTTACATTTGTCTTTGCTGAAAGTTCCCATATGGTATGATTACTGTCAATGTCAGTAAGAAACAACTTGTTGGCAGAAACAGTTATAAGAGTTGGGACAGGGAAAAGATCTGGAAGGAAAAGGGCACAGCAGAATTTATCAAAAAATTTCTAGAAAACAGCAGTCATTCATAAGGAAAGTAAGTACAAGATAAAAATAAATGATGGCCCTGCACAAATTATATTCAGTTATATGTCACAGCAAATAAATAAAATAATGAGATGCCTTCTTGTCATCACATGCAAACTCCTAAGATTTTTTTCAATAGCAATAACAAATTTAAGCCTAGTAAAAGAAGATTTGCTCATTTAATTACCTTTAACAGCCCAATTAGAAACATTCTATGATCTCTAGCAGTACGCAGATTACAGGTCAAAACCTGCTGTTTCACACTACCCTGGGGTTGCCTAGAAAAGTTAATCTAGCATAGTTTTGAGGAAAGGCTTGAGGTTCCTGAAATTTAATCTAATGATAAGAAAAGTGTTAATCATTTCATGTCAGAAGCTGTAACTATTTCCTCTGTGATGTCTACTGTAGGGAGGAACAAATGTCACACAAAGTGTCAGAAACTATTTATCAGATTGCCAAACTCCTGTACTATTGATTTCATCACCTATTACAGATAAACCATGAGATGGCATCTAAGTCATCCATACCTGATGAATTCCTCTCTGCTACATCAGACAAAGGTCCTGGACCCACAGAGGTGAAGGCTTGCACCTGTGGGACGGGAGATTGTTACATATGTTAGGTAGCAGCATAAATAATTGCACTCAAGAGCCTATAGAGTCACAGTTCACAACAAAACCAGAACCAGATCCCCTGGCTGCTCAGCTAGGAACACATGCATGTGCTCTGGTTGACCTAAGGCTGTGCTGGTCAGTTCAAAGGCAACATTCAGGGTTGGATCATGGCCATGAAGAGAACTTTAAGCAGTGGCCCAGAGAGTGACAATTCATGATACATTTATCAATTAGAGCTCAAAGGACACAACACAGTCTTGCCTCCTTCCCCAGG
>NW_009619095.1:1935-36189 GCF_000690535.1 Cariama cristata | reverse complement strand
TGCTGTCGGTTGATGTTGCAACCAACACGGTGTTCTCCCTCATCAGTACATGCTCTCATGCCTTTAACTTGTCTTTGAAGCCCTTATTCTGTGTGTTCCAAACCTTTTATTGCAACACAAACATGACATCTGGACAAGTTTTTATATGGAAGTCTCTTTTTATGGAAGCCATGTGAGTCCTTGCATTTCTCCAGCAGTGGAACTTCTCTTGATTTCTGGGTCTGTTTTAATGGCCTGTCATCCTCCACCACCTCAACTGAACCTGTGTTTAACTTGCAGCTTTTAGCAGTGGTTTTCTGAGACCTCTAGGAAAGTTTCTTTGGGGTTTCACCAAACCTGTATAATATTGCAGCATTCTTTTCCACCTTATTTAGTGAATGATACAACGCATAGAAAGGTTAAACCAGGTATCCAAGGGTGAGTCAGTGAATCAGCAGTTCCACAAGCAGAAACCACAAGTTCTTGCCCCAAGCCCAATACCTTCTCCTAGGCAAACGCATCAGGCTGCACTGATAACATCTACCATCTAGCATGAGACAAGCTCAGTAATTTTTCATACCTGAAACCTTACTGTGAGACTGGGAAGCACATCCCTGAGAGAAAAGAGCATCAGGGTGGGTTTAACGTTGCTCGTGTTCCACTCTGTGAAATTATCAGCAGTGCCACTCTGACTCAATAGTTGATAGTAAACCCTGAACTGTGTTAATACTCCATTGTCCCTTTCAGGTCTGTCCCACCTGAACTCCACAAGGACTTTCGCATCACTTCCATGTAGGTTATTTTGTAACACATATATTCTAGGGTTTGTAGGAGCTGAAGGAACTGTATAAAAAAAAAGATAAAAAGCACAGAGGAAAGTACTCCTATTAAAACACAAACTCTACCTATTAATTAACTCTTTTAGTTTTGAGCCTGAGCTTTACCACCCCAATGCTGACAGAGACAGATAGCAATTGATGAGGTGTAAATTACAGAAGACTGTCTAAAACTTCATGGTAATTCCTTTCTGTTTTTCGTTGGTGTATAGGTATCTGTTTTAACCCGCTTGGCAAAAAAAGAGCTATAGAGACACAAATGCACTCCTGCACTCAGATCGGGACATGTCTATTTAGCCAAGTCCTGTAGGTAACAATGGAGCTGGAAGAATTTTCACAACACAGGGCGTACTCTATTCCCTCTCCTACCCACTTCAAAATCTACAGCGGCTTATATATACTTCTTACTTCAGTGTTTATTTTTACTGTCATACAGGCCAAAGTTATGTCAGCTAAAATATAGTGTTGGGTAACTGGAATGCTGAGAAAAAGTAAAAAGTGCAAAATATTTATTAAAAATTTAATAAGTGGTGAAGATACTACATGCAGCCTTTGATGCTTACTGTAATGGATCTTAATTTCTCTTTCTTGCTCATCGTCATAGGCCCATGGTGGATATACTGTCATGCACTTTCTGTTCCCAACTCTATTACTGAAATTGTGTGCATTTATGTATGCAATAGATAATTGCCAAAGATACTCAGGAACGTGTCCTTGCAACTCTGCCTACAGCTGACTGGCCCTGAAAGCTGCTCACTCCTCTCCAGGGTTTCCCTTCCTGACACAGAGCTGCTCCTAGTACCCGTTACGGGTGAGGAATGTGATTTAAAGTTCTAGTACCTCCTTCAGGGGCTCGAAGGGATACAGATGATGTTGGTGCCTTGCCCCAGTATGTGTATGCAGTGACAGTAAAATCAAAGAGTACAAATGGTTCCAGCCAATCAACTCGGTAGGATGGCACTGTCAGGTTACGGGGATGGAGGCACCGCTCGCTCTCCGGAGACTGTGAATGAAATAAAACAGAATAAAACAAAACAAAACATTTTTTTCCCCTCTCAGAAAGGCCTTCAGTTTTCAAGAATTCCCCTCACCAAGCTAGTCAACTAAATCAAGGCAGAGCTTTTCTTCCTGTGAGTGATCGTTGTTTCACCCACCTCTGTGGCACTGTAGTGATGCGTAGCAATCTGCTCGCAATCTGCCCTCTGCATTTAAAGTAAAGCTTGCCAAATGTGCTAAAATTAAGTGTGGATGAAGGCTAAATTTCACATTCAGGCAAAGGCTGTCCCACTGGCAGCTCAGAGGACACTTCTCTCTCTGAGTTACTCTGAAAGGCTTTCTCACATGTCTTTGAGCACTGGGAGTTCGTCGCCTGGCACTTCACACCCGAGCAGCTAGCCCAGAGCTACTGCTAAGGCCTTGTTCCTCCCGTGCTGGCCTCAGTGATGGAGAAACAGGATAGCTTGCTTTATATTTACTGTTCAGTTTGGTTGCTTGACCGATTTGTAAATGCTGGAGAAGAAACAAACTGTATCTCTGATTAAATATAGATACATCAGCAAGTAGATGAGGTAATACATGTGGATAATAAGGAGGGATTGTATGAATAGCCTCACTCGTAGAACTTTTGATCCCACGCAATAAAAGACAGTTCCCCATTCCACATTTGTGGAAGGACTCCAAGTGATGTGAAAACTTGAAGAATTTCCTTTAATCCTGAAGGAAGACACTGGCACTGAATCTGGAATCACTTTCGGTGTAAAAGAAAAATTTCCTGTCCATAAAGAGAGGAAGAAATAATAATAATTTAAAGACTATGAGCAATAGACAGATTTTTCAAACCTGACTTAAAACATTAAAGTACTACGGAAAATTCTGTAAGCTGTCATTAGATAGAAACAATTAATAGCAACACCATGTATTCTTTTTAGCCATACCCATCAGCTTTTATAATTTAACACTATCCGAGTGTAGCCTGATATATTTATTAATAAGCTACTGATGTTCTTATCTTTTGTCAAATGAATAAAGAATTTCATGAATGAAGAATTAGAGGCTGACAGTGAATACCTTTATTGAGGGGTTTAGATAAAGAAAATAATGTACCTGGCAAAGGTTTAAGTGATGTGTGAACAAGGGTAAAAGTTGAAAACTCTGCTGGTTGTGAGAAGGGAATGCTAAGGCTCTGATTGACTTCCTGGGTCGTAATGAACTGAAGACTATTGATCCAGAACAGACGACCACTGTAGTATTCCAGTGCACACTGAGATATTTCTGAAGTGCTCCATGCTGCAAATTCTGTGACAATGGCATTACCACAACTGTGAAAACATGTATGAAATTAGCAAACTCAAAACTCACATGTAGGGAGAACAAGATTTATGCAATGTTTGACACATCAATAAGTTTCTCATCATTCAAATTGTTAATACTCATGTAGGAGGCAGGAAAACAATTCAAACAGTTTTCCTTAAGTTCTCTAAAGCAGAACACTTTTCAGAATGGCAATTGCAGGAGCGCCTAAAAAAAAAAAAAAAAAGCCTTAATTCCCTTGATTTAATTCAAAAACAATTATAAAATGGCATAATAGTCTGATGCATGGATGTAGAAAATTGAGTATTTTGAAAAATCAGCCCACCTTCTCTCAGCAATTCCACTGAAACTGTGGAGTCTGCTTCACAGGATGAGGTTCATTCTACTTTATTAGAGCAGGTCCCCAGTTGAATTTGACCCTGATAGTTTCCTCGATAACCTTCCATTATTTATTAAACCCTATTAACATTTGCCTCCACTGTGATCACTGGTGATTTAATCTCTCTTGTCACTTCTATGTCAAAACTTACAGGTTTTTTTTGGTCCCAATTTATCTTCCGGTTAAGAGATTAAATATGTTGTAAGAGGCATCATTTTGCCATCTCAGAGATGTCTTTCAGCTTAGACACACGCTATCCGAAACAAATTTGGAAAAGCTTTGACAAACCATCAGCTCCATTAGGATGGATTACTTCTAATCTCTCTATTCTGGCATGCCAGGGACAACGATTTATGGCTGCCAATTGGTTCACAATGGAGCTGCATGTTCTAGCTAAAACTAATCAACATATTTTGATTCTTTAAATGTTTACCATTAATCATACCAAGTCTAAAATCAGTCAGAAAATTCAGCTGATTCCACACAAAGCCAGTCTGCAACATTATGAGCCTGTGTAAATACAGATACTGTTCAACTAAGTTTAAGAAGTTTAACCTGATGCTTGGGGAAAAGAAAATGGTACTCTTCACACGAAAAGGAGAAAAAAAGTAGTTTCCTGAGTTACCACTCATCATGCACTTGGCACTAACAGAACAAATCACCGCTTTTCTCAAGGTCTTAGTATATATTCAAGCTGACCCATAAACATGGGTTTGGGTTTGGGTTTTTTTTGAACTTTGCCTTTCAGGATTAATCCAGCCATTTCATGCTTAGTATGCTCAAGAGAAAAGCCTGCTGAGTACAGATTGCTCAGGTGAGAAAGTGGTGTCAGTTCAAGTTCTAAGCTCTGTGCAAGATTAACAAGTTATAGCTCTAGGCACTTGAAAACTGTCAGGTGTTGTAAATGCTGAGATAAAATAGACAATAAATAGTGATGATTTCCTAAAGCTAAGTCTAAAAATTGATAAGCATGACCTCAGTTCAGTTGAGCTTCCATACTGTGTTTCTCTCACTGTAAAACTGTGTTGACAACCATCGCAACATGTAGTTTGCCATCAGCTAGCTGTGATCATTAGCTCTTCTTTTTGTTTATTGTTAAATTACTAACTAGTGTGCCCAGCATTGGACAAAATTTATTTTTAAAGAGTATCGCAAAACCTAGAAAAGACAGACTTTCTTATCTCTGCTACACATTACTTACCCTTCTTTGCAAAGAGAAACTCTGTGTAGGTTTAGGCATAGACTATCTTGCACAAGCCAGTAAAGAAAACCGTAGGTGAGATCCAAAGTTAAACCAACCACCTAAGAAAAAAGAAGTCCAAATGGCAACTTGAACACATCTTCACTTCTGAGGTAAAAACCCTTAGGCATAATTGTTGTCTAGACAGTATCATGTCTGGATGGCAAAAATATTGGCAAAAATAACATTACTACCGTGAATGTTTATTCTAACACAAAAAGGATTAGAAAATAATCAGGTCCTTGGTGGACACCCATTTACAGCAGCTGATGATTTTCTAGGTAGCATTTTATGAGCACCTGTCACAGTGTTCATCCCTGGAGTATCTGAGTACTTCAGATATGATGGCAATAGTGTATCAAGTGATTAATGGAACTACCTATCAAAATTTCCAGAACAACTCTGGTATTTTAACATTCTTTATCTGAAACAGGTGGTTGATATCCAGTCTGAAAGTCAGAATCACCTTCCGAAAGAAGTACTTCAGATCTTTTGTCTTTGTTTTCTAGCTTTGATTTTATGCATACAATACTCAATGTGTTGCATTATCCAAGGAAAATACATTCAAAATTTTTGTTGATGTATTTGGGTAAACAGGAAATTCAAATATTTACATTTTAGTAAATCATTTATTATTAAATAAAGAGTCAAGGGAGGGGCAATGAAACACTCTTCCTGTTCATTACTTCAATATTTCATCTTCATTTGAGCTAGGTGCAAGATTTTGTGTTTATTTTTAATAGGATGCAATATTCAAAACAGAGTTTTCTTGCTTTTGCAGTAAACAACAGATTCAATACCATATGCAACAATAATAGAAATCAGACATCTAATAATCTGTTCTGTGAATAAAAAAGAATTTGCTTCCACAAATTAGTCTGCTAAATGTTATCAAGTTCAGTCTACGTCATGTCATTAGCACAGCTTACAAGTTGTTGGGAGCCTCTCTGAACACGTTTTCCAGCAGCTCTCAAACTTCTCGACCAAACACTAGCTGTAGCTATTCTTTTATAAGCTTAAATTTCCATTATGGATGTAAGTGGAGCAGCCTTTTTTTTTTTTTAACTCTTCATTAATAAACTGCGGAAGATGATGACAGGAAAGCAAATGCTGTATCACTTAGTTGTCTGTTGGTCCTTATGTAATCACATTCTTGACATATTTCTGTTGACATTGTATGTCAGAAAATCAAGGTTTGAATGACTGCTCCTGTAGGTTTTTCTGTTAAAAATATCTCACAGTATGTATGTGCCTGAGTGCATATCTAGTCAACCATGTCATATTTTATCCCATTTACCTATTCTCCCTCCCATGCTCAACACCAAATTACATCTTCCCGAGTCTACCTTGCTTTTTTAAATGTCTAGGTCTTCTTTCCTTGCCCTGCTTTTTTTCTGCGGCTATGACATTTTCCCATAGACTTGCCCATCTTCTTTCTCCTGATCCCTGTATCCCCATTAATAAAAGACAAATATTTGTACTATTCATCCTCAGCAGTTAGGCAGTAATTTAATACCTCCTTTCTCTTATGCTTCAAAAATAGACAAACTTTTTCCATTTCATGAGAGGTATTAGTCTCTGGACACGATATGTAGTTGTGATCATGCAATGTAACTCAACATCGTAAGATGCAAAATAAATTTATCTACTTGAAATACACCTTGGCTAGAAATATTAAGAGATGACACCAACAGGGTCTTGACTCCTCCTGCATATAACACACTTCGCTGCTCCCCTGCAAATTACTTTTGTCCCAGGCATATTGCACAGTGTAAACAACTTACTAAGTGCTTTGGAAATTCTGTGCCACATCCTAGGCTGGAATAAATCAGAGTAGCTCTGCCAAAATCAATCAAACTGTGCCAATATGCACCAGCTAAGCTAAACAACTGATTGGAAAATAAAATAATTGTCATAAAAGGATCTAGTTCCTGCCAAAGAAATTAGACTTTCAAAGCTCTGCCTACATATTTTTTTAGGAAACCTGTCATCTCCATAGTAGTCTCTTCTATTCCTATCACTCAGATTTCAAGCTAAAAGGAGATACAGCTATATAATGCTGCAGATCCCATACTGACCAGCTGAACGGCAATTCTTTATTAGAAAAACAGCTAGTAAATACCAGTAAGAACCACTTATGTAGGGAACATGCTCTAACTGTTGGATAACAACAATTAACTATTACATCTGTGTTTTAATATTGAGGTAAGAGGTACTCTTTTCAGGATAAAGGACTCCATTGTGCAAGGAAGATACATACTAGTACTTGTGCAAACATACACTTGCATCTTTATATGGGACAATAATGACTAGCTCAATAATGCCATCATTGAAGAATGTTGTACTGCCTCTTTTTTTCCAATGGGTTTGTTTTGGGGTTTATTTTAATAAACAAACACGTGAGCTATAACTGGTCACTTCTCAATCTAGAGGTTTTTACTTGGCTTTTTTCCTGTATACATCATGGCAGGAGGCTGAGTTCAGGAAGTCAGTGCATGGATTAGGGGCAGCAGAGAAGCAGGAGAGGAGATATTTGTTTGTAGGAGGTGTGAATAATTGGATCGTTGAAGGCTGGTATCACTGACATAGAGAAAGGTGCAGAATAAAAAATTACAGGAGCAGACAAGCAGTCGTATTGCTGCCAAGGTTCTTGAAAAGAAGAACAAGAAATCTGAGGTTAGCATGGGGCGATTCAGCCAAACAGGTAGCGAATCAAAAGAGAAGGGCAAGGAAGGTGACATTCACCGCTCAGAATAAACTGCAAATTGTCAGTCCTTTGCAACAGGTCACCCAGAAGATATGTGATATTTTTAATAACCATAGAAACACCAGCCTCTTTTCCTTTGGGAAAGGAGATTGAAATGTCCTGGGGAATGATATAAAGCTAACCAAGAGATGTAGATCTCTAAAGTTTGGAAAGGGTCTTTAATAGGGAACCTGGCTTCAGGTAGAATGGGAGTACAAATTGTATGATGGAATTAAAACAAAGGCTTCTTTAGCAAGAGCTGTGTTTTAAAGAAAGTTGTTGCAGCAAATAATATATCTGAGTTGACCTCTTCTGTGGCAGTCAACCTATGCCTCACTCCAGCACTCGGGACAGAGGGTAAAACCCCACACAGGCTGTGGTTTGAGCTGAAGAGCATTCACCTTTTCTTTGAGAGAAACTCCATAGAGTAAAAGCCGTGCAACAGATGGGGTGGTCCTTCAGCCTGACCTGCTCAGGACACAGCCTGGAAAAATTTCAAAGGTTCACTGGGTCTGCAGTCCCAATCACACCGACTCCCAGAGTCCTCCGGTCCCTGTTACGGTAGTAAGGGGTTCTCTTGCCAGGGAACTGGGTCATCCATCACTTTTCTCCCAGTTGCATGAGAAGGGGAGGGAGGAAGGAAAGGAAGGAAAGGAAGGAAAGGAAGGAAAGGAAGGAAAGGAAGGAAAGGAAGGACATATGCAGCTGCTGAGACCCTGGTAGATCTTTTCATGAGGTGAATATTCAGTCTCAGAGTTCCTTCGCTGCATAGGCAACACTGAATCCCACCTAAGTAAGAATGAGGGCAAATCCCAGGCATGGCAAATCCCACATGGTAGCTGAGGCAGGATGGGTTTTGGGAAGGCAACAATGATCTATGAGGAGCCAGCAGTGAACCAAGGTCTTAAGAGGCTTGATAGGACATCAGAGAGGGGTGAATGGAGAAGAAAGGCATGGGAGAGGCCAGCAGAGACACAGAGGTTGTCTGTGAGGATGAGAGCCCATCAAATAGTCTTCAGGTAGGGAAGGGGAGTTAGTGGGGTCCCACATATTGAAGGGGCTTTGGTGAGCTATAGGTGGGAATGGCATCTCTATTTCTCCTCTACCATCCTACCCCTGCATGGGATACATTATCCACCTTAATACAGCTAAAACAACAACATCCCATCCCTTTTTTCCACCTATACTGTCCACTACCTTTACTCACTCTTGCAAGAAGCCCCCTTCCCTTCTCCCTGAGGAGCTGCCCTGCTCTGCAGCAGACTCTTCTCAGCCTTCTGGAGCCCCCCAGCAGCCTGGAGCAAAGAAAGAGGGGCCAAGCTGGGGCCAGGCCTGTGTCTGACTCGGGCAAGGGAGAAAGAGAAGATGGGGAAGGGGCAAGTTGGGGATGGAGAGCCTCAAAGATCCCCAGAGCACAGGACTCGCTGTTCCTGCCACCGCACGAGCGACAAGAACAGGCAGGATGGGGACTGTCAGTGGTAGACCTGCCACCCTCACCAGCACTGCGGCAGCAGCAGCAGTGGGAAGCTGTGCCAGCCCACGGCAGGAGCCAGCTCTGCTGAGCACAAGTACGGCACCAGCTGCCAGCCCCCCTCTCTCATCAGCACAGACAAAGTCTGTCTCTGCAGCAGCACCTCTGCAGCCTGAACTGCAACCCCGGTGTCCCCAGCCCTGTCAAGACCTGCAAGCTGGGGAACATCACAAAGGAGGTAGGATGTTGTGGAGCTCTGGCACCATATTTTGATGGGAAAGCCAGAACCGACCATTAGACTTCAGTCATTTGGGAAAAGCAAGTACCTTTCACATATGGGAAGGAGCAGCATTACAACCGTAAGGACATCTTTAATGCCACATTTTGTTGCAAGGGTCTGACTTTAGAATTACAGGCCAAAGTTTTGGTCCAGCTAATACATGATTTAATTCTTACCCTATTCTCAAAATTATATAAAAATATTGCAAGAAAGGCATGTTATTCTGGTCAGAACTTGTCGATTTTGACAACCATGAACACTGACTGTAGCCAAGCAATCTAACCACTAAAACACACCCTAAACACAAAACAAAAAAAACCACTGAAACATACTAAAACAAACAAACAAAAAAATCAGTCACCTGTTTACCAGAAAACTGTAGCTGCTCTTGTAACATAAGATACTCCTCTCCATTCAGTCTTGCGCTCTCCACTGAATTCGTTGTGGCCCAGTACAAATAGCCATTTACTGAATCCACTACTAGATCCTTCACTAGGAACACAACATGAGCCACAACATCCATATGGCCTCCCAGCAGTGATTTTCTGTAGATCTAGAGACAAAAGAATTGCTTTTAGCATCACACCTAAATCATCAGCCATGATCAATTGAGTATACATAAGTGACTTTTCCACAGCCGTTTATCAGAAGCTTATGCAAGCCTTAGGCTTTCAAAGCCTAAACCTTTTGCATTCAAAGTATAAGGATGAAGAATAAGGCAAAATTATTAGTTAATGTTTGCACAGAAAGTAACAAAAGAAAATATCTGAATAGCTGAAATATCTCTTCCCCTTGGCTTTCCCAGTTTTGGCAGCCTTCTGTCTGACAGAGTTTCTCACCCACTTCATATTCACTATTCACAAGTGTAAATGAGGGTGCAAGGCAGTGTGAAATCTGGCCTCCTAGTTCCAGTTTTTAAAACAGCTTCTGACTTTGCACTTACAAGAAATGAAAGGCATAATTTGACAGCACTGCATAAATTAGCACTGCAATTTTGAAGTCAGATACCTTTTAAATAATTCACGTCAGTGTTCCTGATATGAGAGTGTACAAAGTGCAATTGTAATTATTTTTTTATCTGCAGTGATCTGCAAAATATCACAGTACAGAGGCCAATCTTGAAAATCTCTGTGTAAACAAATCATGTCAAATTAGATTAAAATAAAGTCCATCTACTTCTTAGCTGAGATCAACTTGGCAGCCTCCATTTTCACTATCTTCACTTATTTTCACAATGTTGAATTCCACAAAACTGTTGATAGCATGTTTGATTTGCCTGTTTTGCACCTGGAATTCAATATCCTGCATTAGTAAACATTAGCAAACATTTTACCCCAAACTTGTGTATAACTCTGGAAAATCACACACGGGAAGAAAGGCCTCCTTGTTCTACACTATAATAGCAAAGGTCCAAATGCATCTCAGGTTGCAAGAAATAAGGCTTATCTTCCTAAATATCATTTTACAGTCTTTCTTGTTGACTTTAGGGTTTTTTTTTTCCTTTTAAGAAGTGCAACTATACCTACCGTATTTGCTTTGCCAGCCCAGTACAAGCATTGACCCAACCAATCAAAGGCCAACATCCTAGCATTTCTGACGTCAGGTACATAAGTATTCTCAGTGGTACCCTCTCTTTTATTCAATGACAAGGTCTGAACTTCCCCCATGGAATTAATCCAATAAAAAGTGTCATTATACCAGTCGAGGTCTTGAAGAAAAAAGGAAAAATATTAAGCATTTCACAAACATGTAAATAAACATTTTTTTTTGAAGAATAAAAAGTAGCCAGACTCTTCAGTTTTTTAAAAATCAATGCAGATGAACAGTTATGCTCAGTTGACATGAAGACAGATACTTCCTTATAGGAATACAATGTACATATATAGTACATATATAGCCCTGATGAGTATAAATGTCTGACATATATTGGGAGGCTGGAGGCAGAACTGTTTCATTCAGAGAGTTGATTTTATCTCTGCTGTAACTGTGGTGATGTCAGTAGGGTTTCACTAAGGATTAATTTGATCCATAAAATAGAAGAAAAAGGATGGACACAAAGGCTTGGCTCAGTGAAACTGCTTCACTGCACTGAAGTCTAGATTGCTGCAGTGAAAGCTCTTGTCCTTCAGTTCTGTTGTTGAAATTTATGGAGAGCTGATAAAAGCCAACATGTCTGTAGCAGCAGCATGCAGTTTGTTTAGTATTTACCTGAAATATTTCTTATATGAGGATAGAGAAGTTCTCCTGGCCCGTAGCTATCCAACCGCTGCTTCCAGAGCCCTTCAGCCCCCACTGCCAACATATACGGTTCTTCTTCAGCTGATAAAGAAAGAAAACTGTAGTTGTGCATGCCACAAGGAATTGTTGCATAATATTTGTATTTCAACAGCAGGTGTTCCTGTTTCTGGAAAGTTACAGAAGCACAGTTAAAACTGCTCCTCTCCTAATGAATAATGGACAAAGAAGAAAAGCATGATAATATCATAATTTGAGAAACTCAGAGATTCAGGGCTGGTTTAAATGTAGAAGAATAAGGCAATTTAAAAACCACTGTGTATTGGACCTGACCTTACCAAAGTCAGGCAAAACTCACCCCTCATCTCAAGTGCCAGTCCAGTGCCTTAAGCTGAAAGCTATTTTCCCCTCAGATATAAGTTATTATGGGTAAACTAGGTTTCAAAAAACATTCCAAAGATCTGCAAATCTCAGACATTGTGCACACATCCATTTCCCCCATTATCTATGCTCAAACCAAGGATTTCCAGCTTTTAGTGAGCCTGCACTTTCCCATAAACTGTCATAAACCCCCAAGACACTGCTCAAACCACTTCATCATTGACAGTGCTTTACAGAGCACGGGAAAGGAATAACACCTCTCGTACTTGTTCATTTGATAGTGTATCAAATAATGTGTTTGATAGTGTATTGGCATTAGAAAAATGTATATAAGTTGTAATAACAAATACATAATATATAATACCATTATTGTAGTTTGAGAATCTTACTACTTTAACTAAAAGTAAATTTACTTATCTCATATTCTTTAATGTTTCTGAGACAATCTTTTTTGTGCCCCTCATTTTGCAGCCTTCGCCCAAAGCATTTGCCTCACCAGGTGGAAAGCTGTATGCATAACTCATTGTTCATTTCTCATGGGTGACAAAGCAACTCTCACCTTCTTCTAAAGTTGTGCCTCTAAATGACTCTGACCATGGCCCTTCACCAGCAGGAGACACAGCTCTGACTGACACTTCGTAAGCTGTGAAGCTGGCCAGTTCCTTCACTGTAAACCTAGTGTCACGAATATTTGAGACAACCCATTCCTCCTCAGATGGATGCTGAGATGACACTTTCACATCATAGGTCCAGTTCTGCCAAGCAGACAGACCTGTGAGATGCAAACAAACATGTTATTACAGAGTAGATGGCTGTAACAGATGATACACATTCTTTGAGAAACCTGTACATTGGAGACTCATTTCAAAAATGACAGTATCAGGGGAATTAAGAAAGGGATAAATCAAAAATTTGCTCTCTGGCTCTGAGACCAACCAAAGGTAGTGGTTCAATCCCCCATGAAGAATGGAGTTGGAAGAACCAAAATTTTCCCCAACCAGGTAATTTACTGCTGTTCAAAGACAGACTTCCTCTTCCTGACACAGAGGACAGAGACCATAGCACAGTCACTGATCAAAAGTCATTACCCCTCTGGCATGCATTTTCTGTGTGGTATCAGCAACCAACATCACTGCTACTCCATACCATACTTAAGATGGAGCCTTGCTTAAAATCCCTTACAAATGAATTATCAATATAAACCGGTATTAATTGAGCCAGACAATTCAGTTATTTTGCTGGCAAATCTTGGATTAAATTTTTCAAATGGATGTAATTCCACATCTTCCAGTAGGATTGGCTATTGAAGTTACCAAAGCCCATATCAGGAAAAGGGAAATCAGGAAGTTATTCTTCTGGAATGAAAAGGAGTGGACTTTCAGGAAGAAACAACTGAACTTACTGGTTCCAATAGTGTGTTCAGGTGGTCTCCAGCTGATCACAGCTTGGTCCAATCCAAATAGCGCCATGACAAGCCGAGGAGGAGTTGGTAACGGAAAAGGCTGAGTTGATGTCCCATAGAAAAGCAAGTTGCCAAAGCCAAAGTACTCTGGATACACCAAATTGCAATCCACAACATATTCATTGAAGCTAGAACTCCCTTCTGGAGAGAGCTCCTCATGGAAAACTGTCTGGCCATCTGTGACAGTAAACGTGTTGTCCTCATAAACAAAGCTCTCCATGTCATTAAGTGGCACATGTGATCGCAGTGTGTGACATTCTGAACCATCCAAAAAAACGGACACAAAAGCCTGTTCTGTTTTGTTGAAGAAAATAAGTCTCTTAGATTGGAAGTTGGTCATGAAGTCTCTCAGAGCACTGGATTTCACTACTGGTGAGGCTGAGGAGGCGGTACCAGGAAAGAGTGGAAGGTTTGCTCTGTATATCCCATCCTCCAGGAGACAGAAAATATAGCTGGCCATGGAACAAAATAGACCCAAATAACTACAGTGCAAGAACTCTGTAGATGAGTCACAAATATTTTAACAGCTCAGAGATATGCCTGTCTTTACACAGACAACAGGAAAATGCTTTGGGTGCTATTAATATACATCCTGGGAGAATTAAGCACATCACTTTTTTACCTTCTGGGGATTTGGCTGGCAGATTATCGGAGAATATTTTTCCATAATACTTCAACTGTTAAGTATGGACATTTGAAATGCATAGAGCTTCATATTCATAAAAGCACTGAATGTCTGAAAACCAAATTTCTGCATTGGAAATACTTTATCTCCTCTACTAACATCCTAGGGAAGAGAATGCAGAAAACACCACTCCATGGTGTCACTCTTGTTTCAATTGTTTTGTAGTTTGTTATTTGTTGCCAATTGCACTTTTGTTTTGGTAAGGCAAGAGTTTGAAACAGGAACCTAAATGACCAATGAAGTGAAGAAAATTAGAGAGGAGCTTTATAGCACCCTTGACACTAAGTGCTCAAAGGAGGACACTTACCCATTATAAGGATCAGCTATAACCTTCCTAGGGGATGTCACATAAAGAGGAGTGATGTCTTCAGCTGCTGTGCAGTTCTCTAAATGGCAGACATGTATCTGGGGAATGAGAAGAAAAAGTGGTGATGCATTCATAGGGCATTTGCTAATGAGCAAACAAACTGACCCGAGATTCCTTCAGGGGAACCAGGCAATGAAACATCTCTCTCACAATCCTAGGTCCTTCTGGGCTCCTGAGTTGTCAGTCACCCGAGTATAACACTTGCACACGAGTACGAATGCATCCATGACAGCTTACTCTGAAAGAGCTGTCTGTCAGTCATCCTCCTCTTAATTTCCTACCGCTATGCTGGAGGGAAAAGCCCGATTTGGGGGCTATAGGCAAACTGTACTTGGAAAATGATCTGGCAGGGAAGGGAAAAGAGGGAAGGAAGCACTTTTCTGATCCTGGGAGCAATACCTTGAGACTTCTCCAACCTGCAATGGATTCAGAAATCCCTGCCATCAGTCTGTTCATCTACAGCTCGTTTGTATCTTTTTATCACTACTGCTTTTCCTGCTCCCTGTTCCCTGTGCAGCAAGTGAAAATTCAGACATGGCAAGAGGACTGGAAAAAAAAAAATAAATCTCTCATTGACCATTCAGGGCAACTTTCTAGTCTTTCGTGCATTAGAGGACTACAAAGGTATATGCAAAGTCTGCCCACTACCGTAATCGCGTAATTGCTTTATGAGTAGGGAATCAAGTCCAGGATTGCCATCTACATTTATACTTCAAGTTGAAACAATTGTAATCTGAGCTGTCATCACAGATATGAAACACTTTCCCTCTTGAACATCTTTTGCCAATTATGAAGGGCATTATAATCACTAACTAGTTGTCTGTCCACCTTCCTGAGGCAGAACAGGAACTGAACAGGCTAGATGGAGAATCAAGTAACAGAAACAAAGTTGGGGAACGAAACAACAGAAACAAAGTCGCTTGTATGAGGAGCGTGTGAAGTCAGTCTCAAAAACAAAGGAATTAAAATCAAAGTTTTTTATGTCCTAAGAAGAAAAATAAGACAAGAAGCCAGAGTTCCATATAGCCTGTTTGCTTTAAATATGACCTGATAGTCAAGCCTTTCTTCTTTTTTAAAACTCTGAAATATGTGAATATTATTAAAGTAAAAAATCTATTTCTATAATTATATTTTGTGCATGCATATCTAGATATAAATCAGATTTTCTCATGTAAAATATATGACAGTAATGGTTCAAATGAAATAAGAAATTAATTAAGCCCTAGAGCACTACCTTTTCATTCATGACAAAGTATATCCTCTGGTAAAGCCAGTCCACTGAGATGGACGTAATATTCCCCCAGCCAGCATAAAAGAGCATTAGGTCAGATACATCAGACATGTTTGCAGCTCCTTTCACCCAGATGGAATTTCCCTCAGAAAAATAGACAACTTGCTGATAAACATTCACAGAAATTCCTAAAAATAGAAAGATATGTGCACACAGACCACATATGAAAGAAGTTTCAGTTTTTCAGTTACTTTTTCTATTTGCCTTAAAAAGAAGTATTTTTCAAGCTGCAACACAACATCATTGGAGAAAAGTTAACTGTTTTTTCTCCTCCACTTCTAGACTTCTTTCAGATAATAAGGAAACTCCCATTTGCTATATAAGTGACCTTATCATAGACAATTGCCCTTCAGAAAGGTAATCAGGCAAAAGAGAGGATATGTAACATGCAAACCAACTGACACTGATTGCCCCTCTGCAGGGCAAACAGATGCAATTGGCATCTCCTCACAAAGCACCATTCACTCTAGAATTCAAACTAGACATTATCTGTGCCACCCCTGTAGTATCAAAGGGTATTTAGTCAGGGGCAACATTCGTTCTCTGGTGTCTTTGTGGCCCTGTGAACTTCTGTAGATAAACTCAGATTTCCACACTGTCTCCAAGGTCCAAATACGGCACCAGTGTAGATAGTAAACATCAGAGTGGTGAGTAATTTGAGATAGCATGGTTGTCTGGTGACTTAGGCTACTAAATGCTTTGTTACAGAGCTCTGTGCCCCAGACTAGCTAACACACTAGCATACTCTTCAGCCAGTATCTTTTGACACTTCTTACTATTTAATTCTTAGGTTTGAACCACTTCACTTCTCCACATTCATGTTGAGAAAATACAGTCATTAATCACAGGAAACATCTGCTTTGGCTTCATATTATCTCAATTTAGATACCTACTATGTAAAAGTCCAGCTCTGAAGTAGCTGCCTGGATTCAGTGAAGAAAAGGTTGTACTGGGGAGAACAATTTATCTCTTCCCAGTGCCTGTCATTTCAAATAGGTCAAATCATGTCCTGAAAGTTCCTATTTCACCCCATTGAGTATGAAGGGAGGCTAGATACTGTCTCAGGCTAGGTGAGGTGCGCTCTGTCCTTCGTGAACACAGAGGTCTAAGTCATACTTGAGAGAAAAGGAGAGAGCCCAGACTGATTTTACCTGTAATGTTGTGGTGTATAAAACCATTTTGCAGGCACTGGGCAGCTTCGAGGAAATGTTCTGTGTATCTCTTCCTTAAAGACTGGTTTCTGGATAGGAAGAGCCATGTTGCTTTTTCCTTAACTAACAAACAGAGGAATTCAGAATTCAGATAAATGACTGCAGCACAGAGAAGAATGTTGCTAACTCAGATACATCATTAATGGACATGCATATATACACATGCACGCACATATGTACATGTATGAATATATTCTTACACCAGCAATGACAGACTAAAACTCCTTGAGTGTTGAAGACGGAGTTATTCACCATTACGGTGCCTTCTGGCTTCTCATCCCAGGTGACAATGCACCACATGAATTTCACACTGTCATTTCCCGTGACAGTAGTGAGTCCCTGGTAAGCGAAAGTAAGCTGGGGCAAATGAGGCCCTACGGACTCCTGAGGAAACAAAGGCATTAAGACATCCCTGTGACTCTGAGATACAGCAGAAGAGGGATATTTGACCCCCTGGACCTCTTTGAAAAGCCCAGTCAGACTAGAATATTATCCTACAGAGCTGGGGAAGAGCAAAGCAAGTATGTTTATTTCATGTATTTCATCATGCTGACCAGCGATTTTTGCAAGGAACAAGTAGTTTTCACAGATAAAGGTGATAATGGGATAGTACGATCTGCTTCAAAGTTGATTAATTTATTTATTTTTTTAATAAGTCACAGATTTTAAAGTCAAGAAGGAGAGCTTTGGTCACATAAGCTGACTTCATGCTTATACAGGCCCAAGTAACTTACATCAAAACCTCCGCAGCAAATCCATACCTTCTGTCTGCGCTATGCATAGCTCTGGGAAAGACAGCTAGTCTTGCTTCTGAATCTCAGATCTCTGGAAATCTAACACGTCTCCTGCTAAATTGGTTCACGAGGTAGTTACCTTCATTTTAAAAAGTGGTGCATTATTTCAAGTCTGAATTCGGCTACTTTCGGTTTCTAAATAATTCTTCCCTCCGTTTTTTTTTTTTTGCTCTAGTTTAAACATCTGTCTGCTATCAGATACCATTTCCTCATATGGGTATCACAAGACTGTGATCAAATGCTGTCCTAATTTATTCCCAGATAACCTGCAGAGATTGAGCTGAATGTATTTCTCATATGATGCACACGCAGCGAGTCATTTCAGTAACGATGTTTCCGAAGCACAGTAGGGAGGCAATATCACTTCCTTATCTCTTTTCCAGTGACATTTCTTGCAATCTAGCCCAGAGATCACATTCTTACCCTAACTGTTCTCGGGATTCAGATCTAGGCAGTTCAGTATCTGATCCACTAACACCATTTCTGAAGCTGATACGTGAGGAACAGTTGTTACTCTTCTCATTAGCACAGAGAGAAAACGCATGCCAGTGCAATTCAGGGGGAATCAACTGAAGTTTTACATGGTGACTAGTAAGGAGATGTCAGATGGTTCCCCACTCCCAGAAGGTAGTTTTTTTGGGGTAGGGTCATTTGTTTGTTTTCTACCTTAAATTAATTGGTTGGTAATTGGCTTGACTTAATGAACACAGTCAGAGGTACCAGTTTGGACATTTCACAAATGTCACAAAGGTTTACGGCTCAGAGTCAGACAACCCTAGAGCAAACCTCTGCGGAGTCTCCAGATAAGGACATATCAGTGTCTCTGAGCTATCACAAAAAAAGAAGTCATATTTTAAAAAGTACTGGAGAAATTCTAAGTTCAATTTCTCTAACCAGTAGCAGAAGACTGGCGATTCAGAGACAGACTTAAAGTGTTTGCTAGAGTTGAAGAGTTTCCAGGTGTTTGATAAGTGAATTTCTTCAGGAGGAGGGGAGCGTCCTTTGTTTTCTTTTCTAAAGATACATTTTGGTAACATTGATTTCATTCTCACTTGTGCTCTATCTCAGCATGTACATTTCCCTAGCAATTAATTAATATTTCTGCAATCCTTTGAGTGATACCCATAGTGTATCATGACTTTCATTAATAATTAGTTAATCTAGTAAAATAAATACAGCCATGAAAGAGCAACAAAAATTGATATGATTTCACATATTTGGCATGAGATAATTGACGATGTTTTGACAGAAGAGTTTCATGTTAAGTATTTAATATTATTAGAAGAAATACATTTGTTTGTCAGCTGTTAAAATCTCATCTAGAAAATGGAAGCGTGTCCTCTCAATCACTGTTTCGGACCACTGAGATGTTTTTGATCTGTGATACAACTCAGGGCAAATTTGTTTGGGTCTACCAGGATCTTGGGTTATTACCATGTTGTATAGCCTAATAATATCTACAGCCAAAGAACAGGACTCTCTCTGATATGCTATTGACTCCTCAGTGTACAACTCCTTGTCATGCACTGTTTACAGTCTAAATATTATTCTCTTCTGCCAGGTACACAGCAGCCCGACAAACATGACTTTGTCCCCAGGAACAGACAGCGATAAGAACTCTGCTACTCTTGTACCTTTGGATTCTGGAGTTGTGATGTTGGCTTCAGCAGGGGGTCCAGCACCAACCTCATTAACTGCTACAATGCTGAACCTACAATGAACCAAAGAAACAGGTTTTGGTTTGCAGGTTTCATTTGAAAGACCGCCTGAGAAACATTTTATCAAGTAGGACAGCTGCTACAGAAGTATTTGACTTTCAGAAAACACCCATTTAAATATAAATACCCTGTGGAATTTATAATAAAAATAAAACTAACCAGAATCTGAATTCCCTAAATGTGGGACAACAACAGAATCTTCTAAATTAAAATTTAAAATGGGGTTTCAGAATCAGAAGAGCAGCTCAATTTCATTTCAAAGCAAGATCTGTACCCACCAGTCCAAACAGAATGTAGGCTTTAGTATTTATTAAAAATGAAGGAATTTTTCCAGATGCTTAAAGGACTAGAGAGGACTGCTTTACCATTCCCTGAATATACTGAAAAAGTGCCACACAGGCTTTAAAAAATGAAAAACAGCAGCTAACAAAATGCAGCCTGCTGGCCCAATATCAAATTGCTTTTCCTTCCTCCCCATCTGACTTCCACATAAGCAGCCAACTCATCCAGAATAACTCTGTTGTCTCAAGGAAGGTACCCTTGCTTTTGGCAAGAACGTAAGTAAACAGCGTAATTGTGCAGAAGTGGTATTTAGGCATACCCTGTACTATCTGGGCCAGAAGTGGTACAGCACGCTGGGCCACGTTGGCTATCTTTTCTTTTTGTACCTGTAAGTGTTGTTTGGGAAGGTGGAGTAGAACTGAAAGCTATGCCCTCTTGAGGCTCTCAACAGTTCGTGATTCTCACTGGTCAGGAGCAAGTTATATCCAATAATCAATCCATTCGGAAAAAGTGGCGGAGACCAACTAACTTCCACAGTGTTTGGACTTGAACTCTGAATATCTTTAATGACAGGAGCTGTTGCAGGAGCTGCAAGAGACAGAAATAACTGACTCTGGGATGGCATTCAAGACATTAATGGTTTTTCTTTTTTTAGGTACATTTTTATGTTTCATACCTGTTAATTCATTTAATCTAATAAATATGATTAAGGACAACTTAAAATTTCAGCAATGGTTAACATTTTTTAGTCTCCAGAAAAACACGTGTGTATTTCAGTCAAAAAGTTAACACGCATAATTATGCACAGAAGTCTCCATTGTGCCCTCACAATTTTGACCATGTACTTTTCTGTGCACATTTTTAAAACTAAAAGCCGGAAGCAGCCCTAAATTTTCTAGTTCAAATAAAAAGGACCTGTAGTATTTTAGTTTGGTCTTCCACAGCTATCCAACAGACATCATACACATTACTCTGAATATTAAGCATCAATGTTTTCTGTGAAAGAAACAACAAGGAACCCTAAATGTTTCTGATACGGACCTGAAAGATGCAATTAACAGTGCAATTCATTACCTCCAAAAGCACGTGTCCGGTAACTGGGACTAGATGGAGAATGAAGCTGCAGTTGAGATGTAATGATCCAAATTACTCGAAACATGTATTCTGTGAAGGCTTGAAGGTCTTTGACTGTATATGAAGTTTCAGATACTACCTAGATTAATGCACAGACACAATCATTTTTTTTTTCTTCCTCCAGCTGCAGTTACTACGTAGGGTGTTATCAGGGCAAAAGAGGTCTCATACAACAACATACATTTTTCAGGATACAAAAGTGCAGCATCCTAAGTTTAAACAAGAGGAAATTCTGGGAGTTATTTTCAGCATAGACTTTGATTTTACATCCTTTCAGAGCTTTTTCTCTTCTCTCTTCTTTAGACCGTGCTACCAAATCTAAACAATAAGTGGATGGATGGAAGGCTGGATGCAATATAATAGTAAATTTTAAGAATAAGGTAAAAAAACTAAAATAATAACATATTACCAGCAATGCATTTTAAACTTTTGATACATATACTACAGCTTTACAACCCAAAGGCTCCTAGTTACCCTAAAATATTTATGGTCTGAAGTCATTGTTTCCCATTATTTCACCAATGATTAATTCAGAAGAACTTCCTGCTTAGCAAATTATCTTTACCTTTCATTTGTGGTACCAACTTGCCACGCTCTGTAAATTGGTCCAACAGAGATGCTGGCAAGATAACAAGTGTATAGTTGACGCAAGAGAACATAATATGAGAATAACCGTACTGAATCACAACAAATATCTATCTAGCCAAGTATTGTGTCTTTGACAAGAACCAAAAAAATTTCTCTAGGGAAAGGAGTGAAAAATGAAAGCCTACAGTGATATTTCTCGCGAATACTCTCAGTCTTGGCATTTTATAAGCATGGCTCAACATGAAACAATGGCAATGTTTGCATTTAGTAGAACTCAATTTTTTCTTCCATTAATTTGTCCAGCACTTTTCAAACCCCATTTAATAATTTTAGTAATTTTAATATTTAGGAGTTTAAATTCAGTAATTTAATATCCACACGTGCCAGGAGGCAGCTGAACATTTTAACTACACGTTCAGCAAGGAAATACTTTCATTTGCTAGTTTTCAATCTGCTACCTGCTAGTTTCCATCAAAGGCCCTAGTTCCTGTGTAGGAGGAAACAGGGAATAATTGTCCACTTCTCAGCTTCTCCATATTACTCATGATTTTGCAAGCCTCTTCTGTGTGCCTAACATATTATCCAATATTTTTCTAACATCAGATGAAGACCAGAGAAGAACCTATTTCCTTGCAAAGTAAAAGGAAGAATCCTTCTTTACCTCTGTGTACCTCCAGTCTCCAGGGAGCTGATTGAACTTCCACTGGATGATATATTTCACCCCAGAGATGTTAGCTGGCTTCCACCCTAATGTGACACTGTGGCTTCCAACGGTAGATGCAAAAGGTGCTCTAGGCTTGTTCAAGTAGTCTGAGGGGAAAATACAACACAACAGTAGGAAAAAACCTTTCATGGCAATCCCTGGGTCTTAAGGGTAAAAGCCTATTACACCGCCAATCCCAAAGAATATATTGAAAATGTTGCTGAATAAATCACATGACATTTTAAAGATAGTTTGATAAGTAAGCCTGAACTGGGCCAAGCAAATGTGACTACAACTCTGTGCTTGTGTAAATGCACTTTTAGTTACAAATACTTGGTAAAATTTTGCTGAATAGAGATCTAGAGAAGGTATAGGAGACTTCTGAAGAGATTTTCAAGGGACCTATTTCAACACTGTATTGGCACAATCGTTCCCACGTAAGTTATGGGGCTTTCTGCAACGATTTCAAGATAGCAGACAGGTCAAGGACACGTGCTCAACAAAGTATCATCTTAAACAGTTGAGACTGGATTCAACAAGTCTCAGGTCCATGAAAGGGAGGGAAAAAAGTTTTACTGTAGGACAGAGTTAACTTCATTGTACTTGTTAAAAGAAACAAGAGTAGTAGTAATTCTCTTGATGAATGAAAACACTCAAGACATTCCTATTTTTTCAAAGAAATCCAGGTAATAGAACAAGACTATAATCTTAAAATGGACTTTGTCAGACTGTGAATTGGACACAGGACTCTATTCGGACTTACTCTGTGCTTCGACTCCATATGCATCCTCTGCACGGCTACAGCCAAACTTACAGGAAACTCTCTGTATGGGGTACAGAACTCACTGGTTAGTTTTGCGTAGAGGCAAAATTCCTCCCAGCATTATGCAGACACATTTTAAATGCATACAAATCCTGCAGACATTTTGAATACATACAAACCCTGTGGAAATCATTACACATTCTAAAAAATAGCAGTACCACAAACTCACTCCAAAGAGCTTCCCGAGAGCCTTTCCATCAATTCACTGGACACTGAATTAGGGTATTCCTCCTTACACACTGTCCCTTTGTGAAAAGCGCAAGTATGGGGCTACATTAAAGTTGGAAATAGACTTCAGTGGCAACCATGGAGTTAGGAAGTAATGGTTTTTAACTTGTTAATGGTATGTTCCACATGTTGGATTTCACCCTTTTCCGCTTCATGTATTTCCTATGAATGAGGAACATTCTTACAAATATACTTCCAGTGAATTTTCAAAATAGTTGAAATTAATAATTTGTAAGAGCAGTCATGCCTAATTCATGCTTCCTTGTTAATAGTTATTCCTTCTGCTACAGTCGTGTCTACAACCTGGAAACACAACAAATACCCCAGGGCAGTGAGTTCTTCACACTCACATCCTGAGAACAGAACATTTCTAAGAGTTATCAGTTTAGGTAGGGAACATAGATATAGTGTTGCTCCGCTTTATAGGTAGAGAACTTAAGAAGAGGTAGTAACATTTTCCAGGTGGATCTCAGTGCTTAAAAATTACATGCAAGACTGAATCTCCTGGAAGCCAAAACTTTCGAGAAGTGATGGTTTGAGCTTTTCTAGACAGGTATTTTACTTGGGTTCATTTTATTCTGCAGGTTCATTCGGTCTACAAAATCTTGACGTTTGCTTCATATAGCAGCTACCTTTCAAGTGATAATTAACCTTTAGATCATTCGGAAGCAATTCATGATGTTAAGTGAGCAATTTTTTTTAATTACTCTTCCTGTGATTCCAGGATATACACTTGCGGCACCCTATGGAAACTGATAAGGCATGTTATATTTCAGACAACACAGTGGCAGCTGAGATGGACTTAAAAATTTGCTTAGCAGTATATTCCTATATACATTATCTCACGTCTAGGCATTCAGTGCCAAGTGCAAGCACTTAAAAAGATTTTTCCAATGTTTTTGTATTCAGAGAAATAAAATACTTCCAAGTGGATTATCATGACTGTTAGCAGACAAAGATCTGGGTATTAGCAGACATCAGTTATCAATCGTACCCTGGAGCTTTCATTTACAACCGAGATTTTAGTTTGTAGAGGGTAGTGTCCCCAGATTACATGCTGATTCATAGTGCCTTCTGCTTCATTTAACACAGATGTTTCTGACCATTTGGTTTTTGTCATGTATTTCTTTCTTCTTCTGATCTTTGTCCCAACCATAAATCAATTTTTGCTTGAGGTAAGAGGATTACTAAAGCTCGTAGTCTTAGAAATTTTGAGGGAAATTTGCCATCTGCTCTGCCTGAAAACAAGAAATCCTCATATATTTTCCATCGATCAGAACTGCCCCTGTATGAGTCAGATTCTGCTGCCCTTTCTTGTGAATATTCCCACCGAATTCAGTGGCAGTCCCCTGTTCCTAGGTGAGAGGTAATACCTAGCAGGAGCAATACTACCAGATTTCAGTCCCAAGGTGTAGTCACATGACAGAGCTGAGCCAATGCCAAAGGAAAATTCCTACTCTTACTCCCACTCCTTTCCCCGGCAGACTCCAATGACCTGGTCCTCTGCGTGCAGTGACCTGGCACTCGCCTGACCATGTGGAGAGTCAAGTCAGCCAGCTGAGCCAGTAGAAAGGTAATCCCGCAAAAGCCCTTGCAGAGTTAGGGAATTTAACTGGCATATTGTGTGTCCAGAGAAGCAAAATAAAAATCCCAAAACCAACAAGAACAAAAAACTCCCCACACTAATTCTGTGTTTCTACAAAAATAAGTTGGTTATCTCTTGGACTGTTCCTACACTCCAAAACCACCATTTAGAGTATTTGTAAACTTTTGTCATGGTCACAATTTCACAGATTAAAAAGCATTAAAAAAATCAATCCTTTCAACCAGATTTCCATCTTGCCAATAGGTCTGTGTTCTACTCGGGATTCCCTTCAACTCCTCCATCACCTGCTTGACGTGTGTTGCCCTCATCTGGGTACAACCTTCATACTGAGGTCTCAACAGTCCCAAACACAATTCTGCAATTGTCTTATCCCCATCTCATCCTACACTCTGTGTTCATGCTAAAAGGGCCCCAGACAGGCATCATCTCTTTAGCAGCTCTTTGTTGCCTCATACTTATTACTGTAAATGCCAGTCCGTCCACAGCACAGAGCAGGCACTCCCCATTTGAGATCTCTTCCTAAAGGGTAATATGGTGCACCTTACAGAATTGCATTTTACTTTGTTCAGACTCTGTACACAGTCAAGAGTGTGTTTTGTCTTCTAGCTCCCACTCCTTGTTTCCATTTCTCACCGAGCTGGTTTCACACCAGTCTTGATAAGCATTCTATCTGAATCGTCTTTGATGGCATTAATGAAAAACTGGATAGAACAAGACTCCTGTGAGAGCCTAGAACATAGTTTAAAGAGGTCTGTACTGCCTTCCATACTGGTGTGATTAACCTTCTCTCTTTAAAGCAATAGTCTTTGCCACACAGCAGTTTTTAACACAAACATGTCCTTAGCTACCATGCTGGAAAGAAAAGATTCAGGTACTTAATTCATTCTTCAGCTTTAGGGAGCACGAAACAATTAGACCTGGATTGATAAGTTTGTGTATCATCTACATTGTGTTTCTTAGCGCTGTGTGGACATAGTAATCACTGAAATCATGATTTTTTTTTTGTTGATCTGATAGCATTTAACTTACCTCACATGCTCTGGTGTACGTCTTGTTCTGCCAAGAAGCAAATCAATAAAATGCAGGATTAGCATAAATATAATCACAGAGTATTTCAAACAAATATCAATTAATTAGAAGTTTCTTACAGTAAAAGTACACTACAAAACCTTTTCACTGGCAAATCATGAAAGAAGGAAAACCCACACTTGAAAAACCAGAAAGTCAACATTAAAATGATGGCAAGGATGAATGAGCTTTGGGTGTTCAAGAGGTCCAGAAAAAACAGCAGTTTAAAAACTATCATGGCAGTTGTCCCAGACCAATGCTAACTCTCATCCATCCGGTTTAGCAAAAGCAAGAAATAACAATCTAGTAAAAATCATGTGCTTCATCTACATCTGCATACAACTCTGAGACAGGCCCCAGCAGAGTAAAATCCTGAAAAGCACTAGTTCTTTCTCATTGCCTGAAAACCTGGGTGAGTGGTTGAGCTTAATGAACTGTAAAATGTCCCCACATTTTGACAAACACAATGAAAACTTTTGATATTACAGGTAACCTCATAGCAAGAATTATTATCTTCCTAAAAGAGAATTTATAAATATACTGAGAGAAAAAAGTGGACATTACATCTTTTCATAGAAACACTGCTCTGGTTAGGTTTTCCACATCTGCCATTGGATAAGGTACATGATGGACAGGAGACAAGTGCTATAGAGCCAAGGCTAAGGCAATACTCACACATTGCAGTGGGCAATTGATTTGCACCGTTGCATTCCAAAACTGACATCCCTGTGTGCACTGCAAAGACAGATGGTGGCTTTAAAAACAACTTTGAAAGCACATTTTTAAAGACGAGAGATACTCCAGTCCTAAGAGTGAGGACAATAGTTCACTTTCCAGCTGCAGTAAAACATTCTGCATGACCAAGTCGCTTCATTCCTTCATGCCCTGTTTCCTTAGCAATCAAATAGGCATTTATGGCACCTAAACTTTGTAACAAAATTATTAAATATACCAAAGATTATAGGTACTCAGGTACTAAAGTAAGGGAGTTATGTTGTATAGTGTCCTTCTCAATGTAAAATCAAATATAAAGCAGAAGAAAAAATAAATCATTCTTAGAGATTGGTTTGCACAAAACAGTAAATGTTCAACTACCTGTTCAGCTCTGGTAAGGATTTCGACACCCTCGTATGTACTGAAAGCAGTAAAAGGACTGCAGGACACCTGAGCAGACCGTGACTGTCACCTGGGGAGAGTGCCCAGCTTTGCATGGGCCTTGGGAAAGGGCTGATGCACAGCTCCAGGGGCAGAAGGAGCACTGGCTAAGACTGCCCATCTGCAGTCTTGCTCTGGGCATGGGTCACCCAGCCAGCCATGAGGAGCGTAGCCAGTGCTCCCTCTCTCCCAGCTTTATTTTACCACTTGCTCTCTGTGGAGAGGTTACAGATATGCAGTATGTGGTATGCGGCACAGCCAGGCATGATGGAAAGCTGTTCAACACAAGCCCCTCGCTCTCCAACAGGCAAGGCATCGCCTTTAAAACCATGAGTTTTCAAAGATGTAATAAATATTATGTGGTTTGGATTTGATGTTGGACCTTTCTTGTTCATTCTGTCCCATTCACTTCTTAATGGTCATGCACATTTTTCTTTTTAAAGGGATGCTGGAGAGGAACAACTTTGGAAGCAGGAGAATCTGATATCAAGCATTGCAAAGCCTCATGAAAAAATAGTAAGACTTGATAACACTGAGCAAACATACACAGTAACCTAAATAGGCAAGTGAACCTTGCTATGTATTGTCATGACAACACAGCCTTTTATGGTCCTGGCATCGTAAATGACCCAGCCTCGCTAGACACCAGGCACTGAGAGACTGCTTCCCACTAGTCTCTGTGGAAAATATTGACGACTGAATTCTCCAGCGCTCTTCAAAGAATATGTATAACTGCCAGCTTGAGTTCCATTTGAAACCTGAACTAGGAGAACATCAGCTGAGGTCCTCACCAGAATGCTGCTATGGAAAGCTCATGTTAAGCTAAAAAGCCCCCCAGAACAGACAGAAGCATTTGAAGTCCTACAGAACTCTAAATTCTCAACAATTGTCATTTTAAGTTTTCTCCCATCACATCACTGAGAAAACAAAACAAACCACTTGAACAATTGTCATTTTAAGTTTTCTCCCATCGCATCACTGAGAAAACAAAATAAACCACTTAACTGTACAAAGGTAGCTGAATAAAACAGTCAACGACTTGCATTTTGGAGGGAACATTAGTTTTTGACTCATTTTCTCAAAATTGAGTGATTTTGAACTTTGTAGATCACAGATGTAAACATGACTCACAGCAGAGATCCACACCTTTTACACAATTTCTTTAAACAAAAAAGATAGTCTTGTCTTAATAATTTGAGCCAAATCTAAGCACATAACCTACTGACTTATGCCAGACAGGCAACCGTGCACATTTACGTGAAGTCTTTGACAATACAATCATTGTACCCATTTTATTCAAATAGCAGTAACATAAAATGTCAGTAATTAACAAAGTAAACAATTACTCACGGCTCCTGTGATGTCACTAACATTGCAAAGGTTAGTAATTCCAAGTTCTCCTTCCTGTAAGAGAAATACATACATTTTTATAAAGAGTCAAAATGTTTCCCCATAATTCTTTGATAAAAATACATCAAAGCATTGGTTTCTTGTAAAACAAATCTTCTTTGAGTAACGCTTCCTCATTTGAAGAAATTTATTGTTGCCACACCAGTAGCTTCTCACTTGAGACTAATTTCAGAGTACCATCAAACAAGGACATCGGCAGAATCAGTTGGTGTTAATTAAATTACCTCAGGTAGGAATTTGGCTCTCATCTCCTGATTCTGGTTCACTGAGTCAATAACAAATGCTTCATAAATATGTTGGGCATAAATGACAAAGCCAAGTGTCTTTGACCTCTTGGGAGCTGAAAGACCTTCCTTCAAGCTAAACACCTTTTATCTGGCCTCCTTTTGAAGGGGTTTTACACAACCATATGGTGACCACCCTTCCTCTCCTCCCAAAAGTGCTCTCGAGCTAAGGCGCCTGTTCTTTCACATCATTCAAAGTGTGCAAAACTAGTCACTGCCTGTGAAGTGCAAATGACTTGAGGATGTAGCTAACAACCTTGGAGAAGCTGAATATTAGGTCTTAAGTTTTGCCCTGCAAACAGGTAAGAGCACCCTTAATAAAACAACTCTCAGGAAGAAATTTTCAGCATGCTGGGCACACCGTGACAACAGTGAGAATCAAAAGTGTCACAAAGCAAATGTGAACACAATAAGTAGACTGGAGGCGAAAAATAAGATTTACAGCTCTCAGACTCCAAGATTATACTTTTCTCATCTGAATCCCTTACACAATACATTCACTGAACATGAATGCGATTTTCCTGTCTTTCAAAGCCGAGAGAAAGAGCAACTTATTTCTTATTCTGAATTAATTTAAGCTTAAATCAAAGGTTCCCCATTAAAGTTATCACTGCATGATAGGCTTCCATCAGGGAAGGCAATTAACTCTTTCACTGGTGCAAGAGTTAGAAATAGTTTTACAGGAACTGTCAGACAAAGGTATGAAATAAAATGGAGCAGGTGATAGTCCTCTGCAGTAGATGTCCACAGTTAGTTAGCCCCAAGGCACAAAATGTCCTTTTTACAGAGCAAAGGTACACGGTCTTCTAAACAGCATCAGCATTTCAGGCAAATAGAAATAAGGAGGTAACTCCTGAAAGCCTCATTATTGTTTGGATTTAAGAGGTCTTGCTTATCTTCGTCATGCATCAGTAGAAGGAAAAATAATAAATTCCACTCGACTACTCAAAGGAACACTAAGAAAGCATAAGATGAAGGATCCAACCACTTTAATACTTAAAGAAACATCCACAATTTAAAGCACAGATGACTTAAAAAAGAAGCTGAAACCAGTTCAGGATAATTCTGCAAGCCACAGATTCCCAGATAACTTCTTATGAATTTACAGTTTTCCTAATTTAATGTAAGAAAAGTCATAGACTAGACAGAAATTGGTAAGTAATTTCTCTCCTCTACCCTCCAGGGTTTTTAGCATTTATAGTAATTTCAGGAGCTGTTGGAACATAAGTATATAAAGAAAATATAAAATGAAAATCCATGCAATCTGGTTAAGGGGATTTCTTCCTTACCAGGTTCCACAAATTCAAATGTTAAATTTAGTTCTCAAACTCTACTTTTACTCAGATACGTTCTTTAAAATAATTTTGAAAAAGCTGATATGTAATAGAAAATTCTTACACTGCTAGCAACCATCTATGTTTCAAAATATTAAGTACAGGTTTTCAAAACTTACCAGGTTACTTGTGCATAAGTTTTGGCAATTTTTTGAGAAAGTACAGTGCACTGCAGAAATCCATACACAGTAAAAAGCAGCAAATCTGTTTAGCAGGAGATCCCACAGGCAAGTGTTCCTCATAACTTGAACGATTTCACTTATCAGTCTGATCCTTTCCTTGACTTGGCCATACGAACTCCTTTTAGTCTAGATGACGGAGGCACGACTATGAAATTTCTGCATTTCAGTTTATTAAATATTTTCAAATCATTGTTTACACTCTGTTCCTTCAACAACTTTTCTGCTTCCTGGAGCACTAGTCTTGAAATTGCACAACATCTATTTCATAGTTTCTTATTAAACCACTGAAACAAAAGAGTTGACCAATGAAAGTCAGCGTATCTCCTTACATAAATATCATTAACGTAAAGAGGAAACTAAGTGCAATGCTTTTAATCAGGTGCTCCAAGCAACATGGAAACAAGGAAAGAGAGAGAGAAAACTCGTCTCGTCTTCATTTCTACTATGATTAAGCTATTTCTAAATATTCTCAAGTGGTTACAACCAAGAAAATTTGTGTGATGAATAACCTTGTTAGAACACTACAGTTCATATCAGTCAGTATAAAAATATTAATTATTTCTCTATTTTAATGACTGTTTCCAAATGTTCCATTTCCACCCCAATATACCACTCAAACCTGACCCCTGTCTGCCTTCTGATGCAACGTAGACACAAACTAACCAGAGCCAATCTGCTAGGGGGTCTCTACATGAGTGGGCATGTGTATTATGCATTATAAATAAAATGTGCTATTTTATAAATAACATGGCATTTTGATGATCAGTTTATCTGACACATCCTGTCATTGCTGCTTAAAGAGAAGACCTGCTTTTCCACCACACCTTCCCAAGCCCTGCTTACTTGCCAGGTGAACATTCCTGCAGTCATGGGATAAACCAGGCTGAGAATCTGGTTATCATCACTAACCCAGCAACAACAGAAGCAAATTGGTTAGCATTGACCTGATGCTGTTCTCTCCGATGCAGGCTGCAGCACAGCCCCATGTGTTGCTGTGCCCACGCATGGTAGGTGAAGGGAGCTAAAGGCACCAAGGCAGGAGGAAAGGATAAGCTGGGCTGGAGAGAGCCAATGGATATTGCCAAGCACATGGCTCAAAGGTGGTCAGAGGAAGGAAAGGCTTTGTGGAGCAGGCTCCTTCCTTTTCTTCCACTTGTCCTGTGAAGCCTTTGAAGGTTTCCTTGTGCATTATCTCAGCCTCCTCACCACTACTCAAGGCAACTCCTAGACAAGAGTAAAACTCATCTAAGGTGAACTTAGCTTTCAGCTACACAGGTGAAGGGGAGTTACTGCCCCATTTACTTGTCAGTTCTCCACTCCAGAAGGATACTGCCCCCACTCCAACCCATCAGCAAAGCTGCTTAAGAGGGAACTCCTTAGCTCCAGCCAAAATAAGCCAGTTTAGTCTGACTGCTTAAATAGTAGCTCTTTGCTAATCCAGCTCATCTTGGCTGAAGAAGCTTCATCAGAGCTCACATGAACAGCAAAACTGAAGAGAAAGCTGATGACAGGGAGATGTAGGCTGCAATGTCTTCCTGAGGCAGAGCACTTTGTGCTTTGGATAGATCTTTGGGGGAGATTTAGGACCCTCAGGCTTTGGTCTCTAGGCCTAGCAGGTCTACACCAGTAAATTAAATGTACCCACACCCATACCCTAGCAGGTGGCATGGGATAACTCACATCCACACTTTAAAACTCACTCATACTCCAAGAGAGGATAGCCACAGCTGAAATACATGTGGGGAATGGCTCCTAGGTTTTACTATAACCCAAACTGTTCCCAGATATTATTTGGCTAGTGCTGATGTGCACCAAAACCAGCCAGGGACAACTCTAACAGTTGATCTATGTGGTCACTCTGGAATAAGAATCGTGCCTGGCATAGATTTAAATTACTAGCTTAGATGTAGCCCAGGTAAACAAGTATGTTTAAGTACAGTCTTTTAAAAAAATTCTTTTAATTGCATTTAATTATTCATTACTACTTTGTTTTGGTTTGTTTTTTTTTTTTTTTTAGGAACTAATTGATTGTTAGGATGATTTGGGTCTTGTTTGGTAATGTATAGGGAGGAGCAGTGGGAGGGGAGAAGGAGGGATCAAGTTAAGAACCTGGTGAGAAATGTAATCAAGGTGCAGCTGAGAGCCTGAAGAAGCAGTCGGCAGTTTATAAAAATGTTGGCATTTGGCTCTTAGGGCAAGGACATTTGATTACTATTGAATACACATAACCAACCCTTTCCTTATAACTGGAAAGATTTGCTACTACTGATGCTGGTAATTCTGGGAGGTGAGCATTTGCACACCTGTATATATGTAGTACATGCATACCTTGCACAAATGGGCTCTAATCATTACAGCAATATAGATAGTTAGTAAAATAATAACATTAAAGATATTATTCAAATGAACAACTTGTTTTATGATGCAGAAATTTTTCTTAGAGTTCCAACACTGTTTTCCACCAGGTGTCACTGCAACATCCCATAAACCAGGCCCTCCAAAGAGAGAAAAGCACTGAAATGTCTCCTTTCTTGCTTATGTTCCTTGTAACACGTTGGCCGAACGAATACAAGGAGTCACCTGAGCCTTCGGATTTTTCACCTGAATTTCAGGAATTCTTCAGGAAGAGAGTATGTATGGGCTTTAGAAACTGAACTTTAAAAGAATGGTTTGTAAAATGTGTAAGTGATGGAGCATGAAGTGTTATTTTTAAGTGCATCTCTTCCATAAAACTGCATCCTGGCACAGAACTAGGGATCCAAATTCTGTGAGATATCATTAATAAACTTTGCCCTTTATATTACAGATCTACTTACAGAACAGCATTTTCTTCATCCCCAAGATGAGCACAGGGAGAGGATCTGCAAGAGACAAGACTGTGAATGAGGAGAAAAATAGCAGTGTAGTGAGTAACAGAGAAAAGCAAGCTCTATTACAATTCCCTACTTGAACAGCAGTATATATCAGAGCACCTCACAAACTATGGATTCATCCTTCAAACTCCTTTGAGAGCAATACAAATACATATAGACGAATGATCAGCCCTGATAGTAATGAATATGGGCTATTGTATCCTGAGGAGAAAAAAGCACATTGATACTGCCAGCAAAGCAAGTAACTAACGTCTTTATACCTGAAATTATCATGATCTGTAAAGACAAATCATTCCTGTATGTGAACACACATGGGATTGCGCATATGTATACACGAATGGCATAATATAAGCAGATGTATGATCTGAGACACAGAGCTTTAGGGCTCCGCTGCTTTTACAGCAGAAGACTGAAATTGTTGGCTCAAGGCAGGTTGGCAGCCTCCTCTACCGTGCACCCCAGTGCACAGACAGGAGATGTTATCCCTACAGCCAGAGAGATCAGTTGGGAAGCATCTCTTGGGCTGCCAAAGGTTTCAGCCCAACACGTTAACTTTAACATAAAGTGATGACAACTTCAGGTTATTTTAATATTTCAGAGCCAAAGCTCTCAAATTTCAGGGCAGGTCCCAGCTGACCCAGTCCAGGAGCCATGCCATCATCCCTGCCCCAGTGGCAGCAACCTTCCTCAAAAAGGTAGGCCACACAGCTCAAGGTAATACCCACTCCAGCAATTTAATTTTAATCTGCTCCCACGTGCGAGTCAGGCACCTAAAATCTCATCAAACGAAACACTTGACAATGTGCCCCCATTTAAACACATCTGTACGTAGTTTCACAAAACCACAGCACACAGCAGCAATTCGAAGGACCGCAAAAAACAGAAAAGGGAATGGCTGAGAAGGCAAGGAGGGGCACACTCAAAGCCCCCAGATGTCTGTGTCTAATCTCGACTGTTTGTGTCCAGTTACTTAGCACTGAAAATTCCTTGAAGTTAGACCACATTCATGAGCCCTGTCTTGATGGGGAGGAAAGTTGGGAGAGGTGAGAAAGGAGAAACTGTCAATCCTGCAGCTAGCCTACAGGGCAGAGCAATAAAAAGAAAATCTCAGCTTTTATTTATCAGTTTCTAACCCCTTTGTCTTGTAGGGATAGCCTTGAAAAGATATGCTGATGTGAAGCACTCACTAGTGGTGGTGG
>NW_009619095.1:262-1922 GCF_000690535.1 Cariama cristata | reverse complement strand
GATTGTTCTCGTTTTCCCTCCAGCAATGGGCCCTCATTAGCTTTTGAATTTCTCAGTAAAGTAAGTGAGCAAGGACCCTGAGGGCAAAAACCTTCCCTCCACTGCCCCTGCCTCCCTCCCCTTGTGTTTGTTAGTGCAAGTGCTAAGGCAGCTGTTTGCCTGGCAAAGGCAGCCAGTCGGTCAGGGAACACTTTGCACAGACAGAGGGAAGACCGGACAAGAGAAACCCCCCGGAGTCTGGCTCAAGATTTATATCTGTCTCTGCAGATTAGAGAAGTGGTGCTGGGGAGGGGGGCGAAGCAGCCTGTTAAACTGGATCAAATTGGAAAGACAGTCATGCATGACAGACTTGGCTAAACCAGTCAGGAGACAGGGATTTGTTTCTATTGATCTGCAGTAATGACAACTGGAGAAATGTCTCATTAAATGACGTATAATGATGGATTTCAGGCTAGGCAAATTTGAGCCGTGGAGATTAACAATAGTAAGAAATGTGAAAGCTAGAACAGGATAGAAAACATAAGGAATCCTAAAGGGTAACAAGGATCTATGGATATGCTGGTAAAAAATTCAAATCTGAAAAAAAAAAACCCAAAAAACAACCAAAACTATACCAGGCCTTACTAAACTACTTTTGTGTAATCATCCTATATGACATCAGGGGAGAAAGAGAACTAGCACAAAGTGACAATATAAACTTTGCTGTTAAGTAAACAAAGCTTGCACTGCTTTTTGTATTGCTTTAAAGAGCGTAGGTTGGCAAGGTATTTGCAAAGCTCTTTAGTGATTTGTTCAACTGTATTATCTATTAGGTATTTTCTGATTGTTACTAATCGAATGTGCAGTCTGAAATTTGAAGAAAACTAGATTTCAACATACACAAGTAGCGGACAGGGCAACAGTGTAAGTGTAAAATTGCCTGATGCAGCATGTCTGAAGAGGACTGCGTGGAAAAGATTTGCAAAGGTTTTTAGAGAGGAACAGAAGGAAAGAAGATTGCATACTGCAGAGGGAGTGACTTATTGCTCTGAGCATGTAGATGAGTGTATAAGAAGATATAAAGCCAAGATTAGGAGGAAAAGACAAAAGGAGTAGAAGCGGTACTGTAGATTACACGATCTTTGCAGAGATCTTCAGAACAGTCAGATGCTCAGCCTGTATAAACATCCCCCATAAAAGGCTTTACCTCCAACATCTCCTGGTTTCCATGGTATTCCAAAATACCTGAGCATCTAATCTCTCCGTAGTTTCATAAAAAGCAATTGCTCATCCAGCTATCCAGAAGAGAGCCCGTCTGCATGGAGTTTGTGACGGCTGGAGAAGAAACAGTGCCCACCATGTAGGGCAGGAGTTAGCAGGGGCTGGATTTGACCATTTCAATCACCTCCTTGTGACAGCGTGTTGCTGGAGTGCTGTTTGGAGGCACTGATCACTAACCTTTTGGTAAACATCTAAAGTTTCAGTCTACCGACATGAGAAATCCTGGGGATGGTAACCCAGCATGTCATTTCCACCATTTAAGAGGTGAAAAGGTAAATGCTTCGGGAAAGCCAGCACTTTGTCTCAGCTCGCTTGTGTGTGCCAGCACCACAGGCAGCCCAGTCGATTCTTAAGATTTTATTCTCTAAGGGCTTCAAACCTCTATGGAGTACCAACAGCC
>NW_009619095.1:0-214 GCF_000690535.1 Cariama cristata | reverse complement strand
CCAGCCCCCAAATCCGCACCACCCCTGCAGAGCGGCGGCCGGTGCTGAGCCCCACGGCCGCCCACCTGCTCCCTGGCTCTGCAGACGCTTGGGGCTCGGTCCCGTTGGGGATGGGGACAGGCCGAGGCCGGGCTGGGACGTGGGCCCATGGCTCGGCGGGGCCTGCAGACAGGCAGGGCAGGGCTGTGGCATCACTGGGGCAAAGGCTGGTGGT
>NW_009619094.1:39449-45800 GCF_000690535.1 Cariama cristata | reverse complement strand
AATTGTAATGAAAAGGAATGTAACAAAAGGATAAAACCCAACAAAAGACAAGTGGTGCACAATGTAATTGCTCACCACCCTTTGACTGATGCCGAGCCCGTCCCTGAGCAGCAATTGGCCCCTCCTGGCCAACTCCTCCCAGCATATATATTGAGCATGACGTTCTAAGGTATGGAATATCCCTTTGGCCAGTTCGGGTCAGCTGTCCTGTGCTCCCTCCCAGCTCCTTGTGCACCTCCTCGCTGGCAGAGCATGGGACACTGAAAAGTCCTGACTTAGGGTAAGCACTGCTTAGCAACAACTAAACCATCAGTATGTTATCAACATTCTTCTCATCCTAAATCCAAAACACACTGTACCAGCTACTAAGCAGAAAATTAACTCTATCCCAGCCAAAACTAGGACAGATAAACAAGGTTCATTTTCTATAATATAGTAATAAACTATAATAAATAATAAAAGTACATTTGATCTTCAGAGAATAATCATGAGCAGACTGAGCACTGGTAAAGAAAAAGGTAAAAAAAAATGTTTTGAGGCCTCTTTTCCAGAAATATAAAGTCATATGTGAAAAGTTCCACTCAATTAGGCCTGAAATCAAAGTTTTACAAAAACCAGAAGATGGTCAATAATATATAACTGCAGGGAAAAAGACTAATATTACAATTGGATATACTGACTCTTCCTTAGAGAAAAAGTGATTTTGCCCTAGATCAGTCCGTGGCCGCTACAGACTTGCAAATACATGGAGTAAATGACTACCGAAAAAAAAAAAAATTTCTGTTCCTTTATAGCTTCTATGTGAGACAGAGGGAGAAAAAGAGACTATGCTTATGCAGGGCTACTGTCATGTTGTCCAAAGGGAATTGCAATTATCTTGATTTAGCAGGGCTAGATCAAGAAGATCACTGAATGAAAATCATCAGATATTAATGAATACTAAGACAAGTATGACAAAGATGATAATTACTACTTTAATACATTTTTTCTTAGGCTTCTTGTGACACATTAGAAGGAAAAACAAGATAAGTTGATCAAAATTATTTCAGAAAGATAGTTAATTCCTGAGATTTCTGCTGTAATGTTAGTCATGATAGTCTTTGAATACTGTTCCGAACCATTTGATGCAGAAAGATCTTTCTTACTTTGAATCAGAACAGTGGACTTAGAGTTATGAAATGAAGTCTAATATGTAACCAGTGTTTCTGTATTTGATAACTACACCAACCTTCAAGCCAAATCCAACTTCTCACAAACTGGAAGCCAAAGGACTCCTAAGTCTGGAAGGGACCTGACAGAGAAGACATACTGGTGACATTTTTAAAAGATTCTTGGCATCAACTGTTAGAGCAGAAAAATCAGTCCTCCAAAGCCAGCCTGAATCAAATGTAGTGGTACCAAGATCTACTCTTAGAATTATAGAATAGTTTGAGTTGGAAGGGATCTTTAAAGATCGTATAGCCCAACCTCCCCTGCAATGAGCAGAGACATCTTCAACCAGATGAGGTTGCTCAGAGCCCCGTCCAACATCACCTTTAATGTTTCCAGGGATCTACCACCTCTTTAGGCAATCTGTTCCAGTGTATCACCACCACCATTGTAAAAAATTTCTTCCTTGTATCTAGTCTAAATCTTCCCTTTTTTAGTTTAAAACCAATACCCCTTGTCCTATTGCAACAGGCCCTGCTAAAATGTTTGTCCCTATCTTTCTTATAAGCCCTCTTTAAATACTGAAAAGCCACAATAAGGTCTCCCCGGAGCCTTCTTTTCTCCAGGCTGAACAACCCCAACTTTCTCAGCCTTTCCTCACAGGAGAGGAGTTCCAGTCCTCTGATCATCTGCATGGTCTTCTCTGGACCCACTCCAACAGGTCGATGTCTTTCCTGTACTGAGGACTCCAGAGCTGAAGACAGTACTGCAGGTAGGGTCTCACTAGAGCAGAGTAGAGGGGCAGAATCACCTCCCTTGACCTGGGGCCACACTTCTTTTGATTCAGCCCAGGAATTACCAGCTCATTTCCAGTTTTTAATCCACCAGTACCCCCAGTCACTTCTCTGCAGGGCTGCTCACAAACCCTTCATCCCCCAACCTATATCAATACCGGGGGTTACCCTGACCCAGGTGCAGGACCTTGCACTTAGCTCTGTTGAACCTCATGAGGTTTATATGGGCTCACTTCGCGAGCTTGTCCAGGTCCCTCTGGATGGCATCCCATCCCTCAGGCATGTCACCTGCACCACACAGCTTGGTGTCACCTGCAAACTTGCTGAGGGTGCACTCAATCCCACTGTCTATGTCACTGTTGAAGATATTAAACAGTACTGGTCCCAATATGGACCCCTGAGGGACACCACTTGCCACTGATTTCCATCTGGACATTGAACCATTGACCACTACCTTTTGGATGCGTCCATCCAACATATTCCTCATCGACCGAACAGTCTACCCATCAAATCCATATCTCTCCAATTTAGAGAGAAGGATGTTGTAAATGTTATGTCAAAGGTCTTACAGAAGTCCAGATAGATGACATCCATAGCTCTTCCCTTGTCCGCTGATGCAGTCACTTCATCATAGAAGGCCACTAGGTTGGTTAGGCAGGACTTGCCCTTGGTGAAGCCATGCTGACTGTCTCGAATCACCTCCCTGTCATTCATGTGCCTTAGCGTAGCTTCTAGGAGGATCTGTTCCATGATCTTCTCAGACACAGAAGGGAGGCTTTCAGGATCCTCTTCTTGGGATGTGATGGAAATTACAGTTAATTAAATGAATTGTTCAAAAATAAGAAGTTTACTCAAAATAAAAGAACATTTTTTTTAACTTCAAAGGAAAACAGGTCATTGAACATAACTTTTCTAATGTGGTTGTATGATGTAAAGTTGTGGGAGTATCTAACATAAGAGCTAACTTGCACAAAGATTATTGCAATAATAGTTAGGCCAATACAGTGTTATTTGAGATTGCAAAGGGCAAGTAATAGGTTCAAGTATAGTGCAAACTATTTCTGAAACAAACATGTAGCAAGCATGGGAGAAAAAATAACTTAACCTCATGAGATCTAAGTGAAACTCACACAGGTGTGGATTTGATACATCATTTTTACATTGCAAATAGATAAATCTCTTAATGTCCCATATTCTTGTTCTATTCATTGATTTGCATCATTATAGTCAATTCAACTTAGAACATTTGCTATGGATCTTAGAATTATGACACGTGACAATACCAGTTGTGATAGGTTTAGTAATATAACTGATAGTTCATTTGGAGTTTCTAGATTACAGTGCTCTTGGTCAGTCCTTCAAAAAGAGAAATATGTACAGATGTTAATAACTGCACACAGGTAGTGAGAATTTTGTGGCAATACCTACTTCACTCAGTGCAGGGTAGAGAGCTCGAGGTCTCATAATCATTAGACAGTGAGTTATAAGGCTGCTTACTAGAGGTTAGGGAAAAAAGTGTTTGAAGACTTGTATCCTGGCCCAGATAACGCAGATAGGGTGACATAACCAATGCAACTTTGGTTCTAAGGAAAGTAGGCATCCCTGCTGCTGTGGGAGCTTCCCTGTGAGCTGGAAGAGGGTTTAGGATGTCACCATTCAAAATGTAGAGCCCCTGAAGTGTGCCCATGGTTAGTACAACCAGTTGCTGTTTTCATGACCTGGCTTCTTTGACATCGCTTGATAGCAGAGGAGTATGGAGAGTCATGTACTACTACGTATCTGTGTACTGTACTGTACTGTTAGCTTGGGGATTGAGCGTGCTCTTGACCCCAAATGCCTTAATTCTTCACACTGCATGTGGACTGGTAACTAGCAGGAATTACAAGGCATCAGAACCCGGTGGGGATGGGTCCCTTGCACACTCATAATGCCAGTGAAGTTACCGATACTACGACACTTTGTGACAATATTACGACATCTGAGGAATTGTCCCTGTATGTGCAAGACACGGCCCATGAACCACTGTGGATGAAGGACCTCTAATAGCAACCTGCTGGACAAATAATTCCAAGGTACTTGCTTACTTAATAAAAAAGGAGTATAACATTAATTCTTCTCTACTGGTGTTTTAATGGAAAGTACTTACAAAAATCAATTAAAACCTCCTTATGCGGAGCTGTATTTCAAAAAGCAATTAACAATTTCTGAAGCAATGGTGCAACCATTTTCAGGGCTGTTTGTATCTTTTAGGATAACATCTTTATGTATTAGTTTTACAGAAATAATGGGTTTATTACACTGATGTTGTAATTATGTTTTATGTGACTCAGGTATGCTATACCTGTTGACCTTTTTAGTACCACCAAAGCAGATAAGCCTCATGCACTCCAAGAAGAATAGTTCGAGCTAAGTATTTTTAAAGTGGATAAATCATATTAATCCCTCATTAACCTTCACTCTTCCATGCACACTCATTAAATAAAAAAGTATGCTACCAAAATTACTCAAGGTTAAGCGATAACTACAAGAACATAAATGAATGTGTGAATGAATAAATGAATTTGAAGTGAGTTAAACAGCAGTTCTTATTAGTTCTCATTGAGAAACATTGTTATTCCCACTGGGAGTTTATTTGTTATCTTCCATTGGTCTATCCAACTGCAGCCTGCTGTAACAGTAATTGCACATGGTACAAGCTTAATAGCATAGCTGTCTCTTGGGTAGATGAATGCTATTACAATCATTTTCATCTCTTATTGGAAAAGATAATATATATAAGCATATCCTTTAGGTGAATGAAACCTAAATATGCTGTGTATCAAGGGGGTTTTATTCCATGTGTCTTTTTTACCCTATATATGCTGCGGTTGCCAACTGAATATTCAGTTTGTGTATGGAGATATATAGGTATTCAGCTGTAGCTCCCTTTTGCAGGGATCACTTCCTACAGCTTCATTAATAGAAATCACAGAAATGGAGATCTGGAAGTGGCCTTGTCCAAGAGGTTATCTAGTCTTAGCCCCATGCACTGAGGAAGGATACAGACCATCCTTGACAGACATTGGTCTGTCCCAAACAACAAAGAACACTTTTCCTGGTTTTCGCTAGCTTTTCTGTTTCACTCCTCTACCATCCTACCGTTTCACGTGTTTTTCCCATCACTCTGCTATCAAGTCTTTTTCCTACCAAGTCCTGTCACACCTCTCTGGTGGTCAAAAAGGACAATTTATCTCTTTCCTGATAGCTTAGCTTTGTTTAAAGAAATCCTAATTCCTTCAACCTTCAGACTAGCCTGAGAAAGCTCACTAGAGACATTTGCAACCAACCTTACCCAAAACTGGACACAGAGCTACCCAAAACTGGACACAACTTCAGTTGACCCCTTAGGGGGGAAGAGCAGAGTGAGATCCCTGCCATCCCAGTGCCTCACTGCAGGTGCTGTGTGACTGAACTCTGGGGCTTTGCTCCAAGCCGTTAGGACTCCATTCTTGTTCTTGGCCCCTGTGAGCACTCTCTGGGCCCTAATACGCAAGGCGACAGCTGCCCTAGAAAACAGACAGGAGAGCTGAATGGCCCTTCGCCTGAAATTATTCTTAGATGTAGTTTATATTTTTAAGTTATGGTGTTTAACATCATAGAAGTTGATGGAACTCTGGTTTGCTTGCTTGCAGGCTCTTTATTTCCTTCATCTTCAATATTACACCGTGGCTCATACAGAGAGCCTCTCTGGGGAGAGAGGCGAGTCTAGGCCTCTCCTGAGGGTCACTGGACCCATGCAAGCGGAAGAAGATCCAGGGTGGAACAGGCAGGGGGATGATGTGGACAGCTGGAAGTCAGTGGAATCTGCAAGCTGGAAGGTTCTGAGTGGGACAGAGAAGCCACACGCAGCCTAGGACAGAGGTGACAGGGAAAAGACTTTTCTTTGGAATGAGTGGACATGTGTAGAGTTTGCTCAGCCCACTGAAGTCTGCTGGACTGGAGGAAAGGCCTTGTATTAAAAGGATTCATCAGCGGTTTTCAATGGATTTTATTTCGTACCTCAACCAGAAAGTAGAGTTTTGCTACTCTCCCTCCACACACTTATGAATGTGTTCTCTCATGTGTTGCTGAAGTAATTAATGAAAGTATTAAGTGGAACCAGGATTACATTGGATCCTGAGGGATCTGACAGACTGTCCCAGTCTGGAAGAAAACCACAAGGAATCAAAGCATCATGGTGCCTTACAATTAAAAACATGGTTTGTTAGAATGACCTCATTTCATTTACCACACAGGGGAATGTTAAAACACTTCCCTAGATGACTGACATGAAACTAGGTGGTGGAACATATAGCCACCTTCACAACTGATAGATTGTTACGGGAGCTCTTGGGGAGAATTTTGGACAGTTCAAGAGATTTTTCCCAGG
>NW_009619094.1:0-39418 GCF_000690535.1 Cariama cristata | reverse complement strand
CCTGCTGAGTCTAGACTATTTTTTGCGCTTAACTATTTATTAACATCCTGGGTAGAAAATCTGGCTGTCCCTGTGATTCCAATCCCTGTTGCAGAAGTGATCACATTGTACCTAGAGAAAATAACTGTAAGTAGTCAGTAAAAACTGTTTCTGCAGAGGTGGACAAGAGAGACCACAAAAAGAATCAAAACAAAACAGAAGAGAGCCCACCTCAAGTATGTGTATGCAAGTAAGGAATTGCTGACAGGACAATACTGTGGGGAAAACTCTCTCACTTTTGCCAGGAAATCAGCATGGCCAGGTACTTATCTGAACATAGAACAGGGAACAAACAAGAGAATTTAGAGACTTGAATACCTCACAAACAATGTATTTGCACAAGTAGATCAGGAAATGCCATAATCTCCACTTGGTGTAGTGGCGCAAGAAAGAATACGACCTCTAGTATTACATAAGATTGACTGCCAGCATGGGCTGCATTGGTCCCAGGTTTTAAGAATATTTTAGCTTAGCAGGCAAAACTGGTTAACCTTAGCATGATATAAGAATATTACAGCACTTTTGTAGACAATATTCATTGGCTTTAACCATCTTTTATGCTCCTGCAGTTCCTCTCTTGTTTGTTATCAGACCTTCAGCTTCTGCAACAAAAGAGGCAAAGATCCTATCGCCAGACACTTCCTCACTTCTTTTTAATAAAAAAGAATCAATACAGCAAGGCTACTTCATGTATTGAGTAAGACAAGGTCCTATGGAAAACATACTATGTGATCATGTAATCAGAGATTGTGTTGTAAGTCATATGTGGAAGAAAAGATAAGACAATATTAAATAAACAGTGTTCTTGCATTTCTTAGCTTAAGTTTCACATTTTCTAAATTTTGTTGGTAGTTTGTTACATTTAAAGAAAAAAATGGAAACAGTCATATCTCTGGAGGTGCTGGGAAACTTCAGTTGTACGTAGTGCTGTCAGATCTCTCTACTTGAGCAATAGCAGCGGAACCTTGGTCTTGCGTAAATCAGGTCATGTATCTTTTGACCTACACTTCTGAATGTTCACAGTCAACTTCACTAAGCAACAAACTCCCCAAAGCAACGTTGTCCATGTAAGCAAAGTCTCCACCTTGCCTGGGAGAAACGCAGCTGAACTGTGGGAAAGTGTTTTATGAATATCTGTCAAGTTATAGGGTAATCCTGTTACATTCTCAAACAAATAAAAGCAAATATACAAAAAAAAAAAAAACCAAAAACAAACCAGATAAAAAGGACATGAGAGTACTGCAAATTGGTAGTAATTTTTAAGTGGGATGCTATATCAAATTTGTGGACATTTATTCTGTGTGAATGTTTGCTGAAAGTGAACATTGGAAAGTTTAGTTCTACAAATATTGTGTTAAGCTAATTGGAAAGTTACATTTTCTGTGTCTCTCCAGTAAATAGCTGGGAAAATGTCAGAGTTTAATGGTACTCCAGATAAATAACATGAAAACATAGCAGTGATTCTTCAGCTTCATGTTTGTTTTTCATGTTTCTTTTGCTCGATTCCCAGAGGGTTTCCAAGCCAAGATTGATTTGGTCTGAAACAATCACCCAAGTTTCCCTGAGGAACTAGTATGAAAATGTAAATTATATAATGCACTGTTAAAAGTGGTTGGGAAGATACTGATGCCATCAAGTCTAGCATGGGCATTGACACAGTAATACCAGGATGCTCAATCTGTTCATCCAGGTGTTTTCCTGATAGACAGGTAAAGTTACTGCCCTGTTCCTTGAACGTGGAAGCATTTTTGACATGTGTGGCATGGTCAGAACAACAGATTTGGCTTGTTATCCTGCTCTAGCTGCAGGATAGCAGTGGGGCTGACCCACAGGCAGCCCCAGAGAGCACCAATAACATGATTTGATTTTTTTAATCGCTTTTCCATACTTCTGACCCTCCTTTTCACTGCTCTTGTACCACCTTTTCTCCACTTTAGCTTCTGCCCAAATAAACGACCCACTCCTAATTACTTCCTCCCCATTGATCCAGATTTTACTACACTGAATTTCTGATACTTTTACCTTGAACCTAGCCTTAAATGATATTACTGACAGGGTTACCTAGGCACTGTTTGCCTTGCAAGACTCCACTCCCCAAAAGGTTTCCAATACGTCCCTTCCATGATCTGCAAAGTCTGGCCACTTTTCTCACTTGACTTTTCCTTAGCCACCTGTGAAGTCTAGCCATTGTTCACAGTGTTTTCTTTAACTTTTGACAGCTTTTTACACTGTTATTTGACTACATCCAGCAGCTTCCAATATCACATGCAGTAGTCCTCCATGTTCTGTTTAGTTAACCCCAAGCCAGGGCTTGGTCAGAAACCTGACATTTGCCTGGGGCATTCACAATTAAAAAAATGTTGAAGTAGTATAATACACTGGTGAACAAACAGAGTTATTTCATTGGAATTGTCAGGCAGAATGAGGAAACAGTTGATTGTCCATATGTTTATTACCAGTCAAGAAAGTAGGAAGCCACTAGTCAGGGACTAGACAACTGCAGGGAACAGTGCCTGCACTATTCTTAATAATGGACACAAGGTAAGGTCTGGGTTTGATGTGGTGGGTATAGCAGCAGAAACACCGAAAAACTGAGATACATATGGCAGACACTTGAAAACTATTTGAAAGATGATCCTGGTAAAAAACTGAGAGCATGTCTCAGCAGAGTTTGGAAACCTAGGTACCCATTTCTTGCCTCATGGATGCAAGCAAAGTTAATTTTTAATATCCCTTTTTGTAAGTAAAGAGGATTGGACCTAGTTGTTTGTGATGCCTCTGATAACAATGCACTCAGGTGATGGTTTTGGTTTGTCAGGATAAAAGTGGATGGGGGCTGGCCCACATGGAAGGCTGCTGTGCCCCCTGTGACACATGAGAAGAAGATCCTAAAGGTAACAAAAGGAATAAAAACAAGTTATGAACCTGGACTTTCAGTAGGGCCCAGTGCTTTAGCAATAGAAATACAGAAACCAGCTTCCCATCAGTAAGTACTCAGCACAAACAGCTTGAAATGCATCCTGTTGCCAAGGCAGGGTGCTAGCAGGAGCTTAGAGGAACCATGGAAGATTATTCTGATAAGCAGAAAGGGGTGGATGATAGACACAATGTTTTCCCTTTTGGGGAGTAATCAGATAACACATCATCCTGGAAACCATTGCAAAGTGGATAGTTGTTTTCATTATTTTTTTTTTTTTATAGTTGTATCAGTAAGAAGGTCATCAGTTGATAACAGTGTTGTTGAAAAATAGACTGTTGTGGAAATCCATCATTCCTCTGAGGAGCTGGATGCCTTAGGTAGAGCAGGGAATTCAGTTAGGAGATGGTTGTTACACAAGGATGAAGGAAGGAAAGGGGAAGGAGGACATGAGCTTAGAGCTGTTGGTGAACACTATGGAAAAACACAACAGGTCGGGCTACACTGAACAGTAGGGCTTCTATCAGCATGTAGCAGTGTGAGAAGAAGCAGCTCCATTTCTTTCCCTTCTGGAAACATAGGTCACCGTTGGAGTGGTGAGCGGTGTCTTTTAGATCCTGTTAGGTTGTAGGTGGGGGGAAAGGATGTTTAGGGCAATAAAGAAGTTGTTGGAGACACTATGAAAGAAACACTAATTTCAGTACAAAGGGCAAAATTGGACTGAGAGCCAGAACCTTCCTCTAATCACCTTGCAGGAGTTGAGGGCCCTCCCTAAGACAATCTGCTGAATATTTCCTAGACATGTTTTCACATTCCTTACAATGGTGTCAGGGAGACCTGTCACTGCTTTGAATTTAAAATCAATAACAGTTCTGGAAGAAAAGAGCATATAAAATGTAATTGAGGAAGGTGGCTTCAGGCAATTGCTAATTAAGCAGATGTAAACCTTCCCTGTGAGAACAGCACGTTAAAAACCCAATGAACTACATCAGTGCTAGATAAAATTAGGATGTTCTGCCAACATTCACACCCTTGGGATGCAGCAATAAATGAATGGAATTCGCCCATGATTGTGTTCTGTGTGATATTTCATATGACTTGGCAATAAACCTTGAGGCTCCAACACATGCTTACAACAAAAAAATCAGAATCTACTGCTAGATTCAAGTTCCTGAGATATTATTTCTTTGATAAGGTCGTCTCACTGTTTGCTTAATATTGTCTTCAGCGTTTGAGCAGTTTAATGCAATGCTAGAAGGGGCATCAAAGTAGGAAACAGGCTGACCATAGGTAATCAAAAGCATTGATGAATTTGCTATATGCTGGCAGAGTGGGGACAGTTAAGTATGACAAATTTATGATATTTTGAGCATTAAGTGGGAAGCCAAGTGTATCACTGGAAGAGGAGAGGAGAAGGCCTTCATGCAGAAGGTGATTTACGATGGAAATCAACACCACATGGAATCATCTACACTGTTACGAGATGAATTACATGTATGATTGAGATGGGAAGTAGGTGTTGTGGTCTGTTCGCTTAATTTCATGCCAACTGCTTTACAGTCTGCATTTGTAATTAGATTTGCTGTTTTGAAGGTAAACACTGTCAGAATCAAGAATTAACTAGCCATGTCAAAAGAGGCAATGGTATTCTGCCTCCCTTAAAGAGGAAGGCCACTAAGGAGCAACCAGCTGCTTCCCAATACAAATATCTTTATCAAGAAGTTAGTTTCTTAAGTAGTTGTCTTTCTTTTCTTTTGCACTTCTCCCTCATAGCTCAGTGGGACAGCAAATCTTTCTTTCTTGCATGTCTGTTTAGTGCCAGTTAGCCTTTGGCTACGATTCTGCACTACAGATATATACTTGGGAAGTTGGTCATATGTTTGGATGAAGACAGGGAAAAGCTCACCACTGTGAAAATGATTTAGCACTGGGAAACATTGCCTGGAGAAGCTGTGGAATCTCCACCCTTGGAGATCTTCAAGCTCTACTGGGCAAGGTCCTGAGCAACCAGATACAGCTTTGAATTTAGCCATTCTTGGAGTACGAGGTTGAACTAGAGACCTCCAGAGTTACCTTCTAAAAATATCCTTCCATGATTGTCTGATTCCAGTTAAAAACCTGATAAGTGAAGGCATAAGTTCCTTTCAGCTGAGAAACAGTCTCAGTTGTGTAACATTGTCTCCCACTTCTGAAGTTTTCAAATAAATTATTGCAAGTCCAGTCTGCATATTTGAGGACCTCCATATAAGGCAGGAAAAACAGACTTCTAAAGAGATTTTTTTTTTTGATACATACAGAAGAAGAAGCACTACAGCTACGAACAAAGCCTGACTGCTGTAACAAGTCACCAGCAAAGACTGCAGTTTCCTATTCAAGACTGTATTTTCAACATCTGAGATAGCAACTAAACTCTCCATCAGATTTCAGAACAATCAAAAGTTTGTAATCCTTCTGAACATACTGGTACATACAGTTTCACAGCTGACAATGTAACTGCCTTATAGTTCCAGATCTGGTCAGTCTTACTGCTCCTGTAATGTTCTTTGCACTAACAGAAAGGTAGCACTGTGACAAAACAAATTATATCACTGCATACAGGAAAGTCTTTTTAATTACTAAATAAATGGTCAAGAAAAGGCTATGAACTTGTTCAGAATAATAAGCTTATCTATACAAAGTCATCTCATCTCTAGCAAGATGAGTTGTTAATCTGTCTACAAAGTGAGCTTGGACTACTCCACTCAGTGTATTGCATCACTGAAAATTAGTTAACAGACAAGGACACTTCTTCAGTGAGGAAATTTTCATTAATTCCTGATTATAGAAGTACATTTTAAATCATAGTATTGAACACAAAAATGGTCTGCTTGCTCTTGGCCTATTGGTGTCTTTGAAAACATGGTCTACAGAAGGGTGCTAAATAATCTACATTGCTAATATATCTGGTGGGTTAAAGTCTTTACTCTGTCACTTACCAAGGAGAAAAGAACAGGTAAAGGTTGTCAGGAGTTTGTCATGGGTGCCTGATCTCAGCAAATTCAACTTAATTGGCTGGAGTGGGCAATGATGTTGTTAGGAATGAAAAGCTATTAGCAAACAGTCAGTCACTTCTCATTGCAACACTGAAAGTTCAGGGGATGGGGAGAATTTTTAATTAGCAATCTACTTTATTTTGTTTCTGGATACACTATCCTGAAAGATTTGTCAGCAGGGAAGGTGTACGCAGCATTCTTTTCTTTGCAGAGGCAGGAAAGACAAGTGCAATACAACTTCGACTCAACTATTAAGCAGTAATTAGTAGTATCCTGCCTCCAGTTTCCACTGAGTATAGTTGATAGGTGAGAAAGAAGGACTGAAAAAAGAACTAGTTGCCCTGGAAATAAAGTAATTCTGGAATTAGATTACAGCAAGAAATCCCTTCTGGTGCCAGTCTCACTCATTTTCACTGCCTATGTTCCGTAGTCAGACAGTTAACCTAAAGAAGTCACCTAAAGAAAAAATCAACAACATTCAGAATGAGGTTTCTAAGCCTTGAACAAATTAGTGACTAATATAAAGTGTCATTCCAGTACATACAAATGGCAGCTAAGGAAAGAAGGAGAAGTATTCAGACACACTGGTGAGGAATGTCCCAAAAGATAAATCATGCCAGACTAACACGATCACTGTCTACAACAAAATAACGTCTTCTGTCAACACAGGGAGAGCAGTGGATGTTGTTTACCTGGACTTGAGCAAAGAATTTGACACTGTTTCCCACAGCCTTGTCCCGGACAAACTGCCAAGATACAGATCGGATGGGTGATCTGTGAGATAGGTAGGAAATGGGTTAACAGGTCACACTCAGAGGGTGGTAATCAATGGTTTTTACTCAGGCTGGCAGCCTGTCACAAGTGGGGTTCCCCAGGGATCAATACCAGACCCCACACTGTTCAACATCTTTATAAATGACCTGAACGATGAGATTGAAAGCAACTTCACAAAGTTTTCTGATGACATTAAACTGGGTGATGACATGATCAGGTCAAAAGAGTGAGCCATCTTACAGAGAGACCTGGACAGACTGGAAGAGTGGGCTAGCAAGAACAGTTTGAAGGTTAACAAAAATGAGTCCTGCATGTCGATTTGAATAACCCAAGAGCCCAGTACAGGTGAGGGTGTGTGTGGTTGGGGAGCAGCCTTGCTGAAAGGGACCTGGGGATGCGGTGGACAACCAACTGAACATGAGTCAGCACTGTGCTGCTGCAGCCACAAAGGCAAATCAGATCCTGGGTTGCATCTGTGTGGGCATCACCAGGAGAGGTAGAGACATGATCATCCCACTCTATTCTGTCCTTGTCAGGCCACACCTGGAGTACTGTGTCCAGTTCTGGTCCTCACAATTCAAGAAATATGTGGACAGACTGGAGAGGGTCCAAAGGAGGACCATGAAGATGACCAAAGATCTGGACAACCTGCCCTATGAGGAAAGACTGAAGGAGTTAGGTCTCTTCTCCCTGTAGAAAAGAAGGCTCAGGGGGGACCTCATCACAGTATTCCAGTACTTAAAGGGTGGCTACAAAGCGGACACTGGTTCTCTTTTCGCAAGAAGTCACATGGAGAAGAAAAGGGGCAATGGGTACAAGTTGCACTGGAGGAGGTTTTATCTTGACAAAAGAAAAATTTTTACAGTGAGAACAATCATTCACTGGAACAATCTCCCCAGGGATGTGGTGGAGTAACCCTATTACTGGAGATTTTTGAGATGCGCTTGGACAGGGTGCTAGATAATCTCATTTAGGCTCCCTTTCTCATGAAAGATTGCACCAGACTTTTTTTTTTTTAAGTCCCTTCCAACTTGGGCTAGTCTACAATTTTACGATACTGTAAGATAATAGTAGGAAAGGAGTCATACTTGGTGCTGTATGTATGCCATGCACATTTCTTGCTTTTTCACCCTAGGATATTACAATAGGTGCTTTTCATCTTGCAGTTCACAGCTACATCCAGCACAGAAGCCAGTCTGCTGAGTCCTTCATATTGTTCATCCTGTAGAATCTTACAGATTCCTTTAGAAAGAGATCCATGCTCATTCTCATCGCGGTACTCCTTACCTACCTGTTTGTCACTTAAAACTCAAGACATAGTTTTTAGCAGAACTTATTGAAAATAAGGGCCTTTCAAATGTCCCAGGAGTACTTCAAGGAGAAGCCAGACTTCACTTCCTTGTATTCCAGTTTGCACACAGGAGTCGTTTGGCTGTTTCAACAATTTGTCTCTAAATTACATCCAAATCATCAGACCTCAGCTTTTGTTATTCATGTGTTGAAGGATATGCTGACTTCTCAGCTAGTCAAACTCAAAGGAAGGCTGAGAGATGTCACTAACAGGCTTTGACAGCAGATTCATGCATTTGCTGCCCCAAAGTCTCACATTCATCCAGCAGCAAGTAAGGGTAGCAGCTTTGTATGTCATTAAATGGGTGAGAATTTGACTTTTCACTGATTCAAGACTCACTCCACAAAAGTCAGGTGGATTGGTGAGATGGGAGAGATGAGCTCTGCTGTGGTCACCGAAAACTTTCAGGGAAAGTGAGGTTATCAGGAAAAGAAGGATATACATATGTGAATGAAGAGTTCATCAATAAAGAAAAAAGATATCTCCTGCCGGGTATGGAAAACCACTATGCTCTTTTCCAAGAGCTGGCTAATAGGTAACTTCAGGGTTTTTCTCCCAGGTTTCTGAGTCTTGAGTTGTTTGTTACGAGTTGTTCTAAAAAATTCTGAGTCCAGAAGGAAGAACTGCATAACAGAGACACTTGAATAACCTAATACTGTACTACATCAGAAATATAAATCTAAGCCTCATTTTGCAATATGGCTTCCCAAATTAAGATCTCTAAAGATTTCCTGTTTCTTTCTGGGGTTTGAGACAGATTGGGGTAGAGCATGGGTGTTCAGTTTCAAATGCAGTTTCACATTGCAATGACAATATAACATTGCTGGGCTCTTACTCCCTACTTTGCCCTAGTACTGTAAATCTTATATTACATCTCTGATTGCCAATTATATGGGTGATTCTACTCGTTTATCTTTTTGCTATTGTTCTAACTAGCCCATCCCTGAAGCCTTCCAAGGTATAAAGTACAGAACGTTATTTTTCATATAGAAGGAAACTCATAGTAATTGTTTGGTCTGTACACATAGAATTTTAATTTTACTCATGATTATCTCAGGCATGACTTTTCCAAGAACTTTGAATGTGTGCAGTGCAAAGTTGCATGTAAAAGTCACTGCTTTCCAACTGTGCCAGTCTGTGTGGCTGGCTGTGTGTGCATTGTGTCTGTATGTGTCTCTACCCACGGTACAACCCAAATGAGGAGATCATAGGAGACATATGTGTTTCCTCTGTAAAAGAGTGGGGCAAAGGGTCATAACATGTCGGGTATCAAACATGAGGTAGTCTAATATTAAAAGTTACTGATAAGAAATAAATTGTCATATACAAAAATATAAGAATGCCTATAAAATAGCAGAACATGGGCTTGTCTTAGTTGGTATTCTCCCTTGAGACACAGGTTAAAGCTGATACTCTAGATGAAAGTGAACTCTTGGGTAATACAACAAACTATTGTGAGATGATAGACTATAGTAAAGGCAACTTCCTTCCTAACCTCTACAGACAATTAGCTTCCTTTCTCCAGCATGAAGTTTAATAACTTGTGTCATATTTCCTTGCATAGTCAGAATGATAATGTTATTAATATTAAATTCAATCAGAGCATTAAGTTGAAAAACTGCTTTCCAGCATGTTATGATGTGTTCAGTTGCAGAAATTACTCAGTCTTATTTTATTGATGGGCTAATGGCACATTCTGTCAACACGTGTTGAGGAAAAAACATCAAAATAATTTCACAAGAAATTAAACGATCTGCAGTGATTAAAGGGATGATAAAGTGAAATTAGTGTTGTCAGAGGAATAATTACCAGTAAAACTGCTGAGAAGTATGTGGAGATTTCAGAAAAGTTCTCATTAAAGTGGTTTAAGAAGTCTGAGAAAACAAAAATCCATATCTTTCATGGCGCACTGTCTTAGGAAGTGGCAATACAATGTAATTCTGAATTCCAGTCTTCCTCCCACTGACTGCAGAATGTGTTCTTGCTCTTAAAAATAACAGAATTGTTCTAGATGTGCTTTAATAAAACACAGATGCTTTGGTGGACATATGATATTGCAACCAGAGCATTTTGATAGTAAAGTCTGAAAACAGGCAGTTATTTTTTCCAGGTTAAGTCTTGAGATAGGTTTTCTGACACTGCCTGCAACTTTTTTCTGTACCTAGGGCAAGATACAGGCAACCTGGACTGATTAGTATTCTGCTTCCCACAACCAACAAGGACTTGGAAGTGATAATTGACCAGACTTTCTGGTTTTGTGGTATGTTTCACTGCAGGTACAAACAGTTAAGGTGTTTCCTCAGAATAATATTTTTTTTCCCTATAAAAATGTATTTCATTTAAGTTTTAATTCCTCCATCATCAGCACAGTGAAAAAACCCCAACACAGGGACATCTTTGTTTTTGCAAGTGTTCTACACAAAGTACTTCAGTCTTTCTTCTTTTCATCTTCAGAGATGCAGAGCCTCTTTATGAGCTCCCCCTTGTTTTCTCTAGATTTTCTTCATTCTCCTGGCCTTGCACAGGCCTCTTGTACTTATCTGAAACTTGGAATTCTTCTAACCGTGTAGTGTCCAGAAGTGAATTTGAGCCATTGGTCAAGGAATATGCTTTACTGATCCCCTAAGCAGTTACTGTACTTTGTTCTTTCTTTCAACAGAGGTTTTCCAATTTTCTTTTCCATTTCTTCTGAGCGTGTTCAGTTGGGTTTTTTATCACAATGTGTGGCATCTTGCATTCAATGATATGAAGGTGCAGTAACAACGTGAGCCTCTCCAGTGGATGACAGAAACCTTCCCCCTACTGTATTTGATAGAATGCCTTCCAATAAATACCTTAGCACTTCATCTCAACAATCTTTATTTTTGACATGATGGAAAAAAGGATGCTATTTCTACATGTTTTATTATCATTCTGAGTGTTGTGTCAACCTGTCAAATATTGACCATAATTTCTATAAATCTTACTGAATCCTTAACCGCCCCCGAGGTCATACTGATGGTATAAGGCAGTGTTATGCATGAACACCATTCCATATTAATTTTCTTGCTTTCCAACAGCCAGACTTCAAAAGAAGCTTATACCAGGCTTTCCATGTTCCCAGTGAGATTGCTTTGATAGTAGATCTTTGACATGTGTCAAAGAAGCCACCTTTTGCTTTCATTACTGAGAGAGCTTGACCTGGTGACTGGGTCTCAGTAAATGTGTTGAGGAGGTACGATGGGAACTGGTCAGTTTCCTCCAGAAATACTTCCACCACAATTTCTTCTTACCTCCCTCCTGAAGCAGATCTAAAACTTTGTTCAAAAAATATTAATTGAGGTCACTGGCAAACAAAAAATGAAATTTCAACTTCTTCATCTTTGAGAAGAAACTAATGGAGGTCACTAGCAGTAGAGTTACTGTCAGATGATATTTTGTGTTGTTTCCTGCCAAAAAGAAGTATAACCAGGCTAGGTGAGGATGACTGGATATGAGATAAAATGTGGCTACAATAAAAGTATGTTACTGTAAGAAAAAACAAAGCAGAGGTGAAGCATGGAAATGCTTACCTAAAGTTAATACTTAAGCAACAACTGCAGAAATACTCCTTAGTTTTTAAAGGATCTTCTTTAAGTTAAAACTAAATCCAAGAAGTGCTTTCTCTCTTATTAAGAGCTTTGACCACTTTGTGAAGTTTAATTTACATGCAGGTCTTCACATGAATTAGCTGTAAATCTGAAAAGCAAACCATATTGAAACATGCAAATACCATTACAACTTGATGTCAAAGACAGATTTTAATTAAAACCCACATACCTCTCCATTCTTGACTTTACTAGCTTTACAGGAACTTTACAGGAATGAGTGTATGTTTTCTGAAGAAAATTCTGCTGATTTTTTCTATATTTTTCAGAGTCTTTTAATCATTCTAAAACATTTAAATAAAAAAAAAATTCTATGTATAACAGCAGTAATGAAACCTTGCTTACTGTGAAAATCTCCTATAGCTAGATTCTCTGATGCCTGATATGAATGAGATAGCCTTTCTTGTGATAACAGTTTTCCACTCCACCTATCTCCACATCATCTGTAGAAAGACTTTGGTTTTAATATTTTAAATCAGTTCAAAAAGTACTGGGGATATATGTGCACCTGCAGTTATAGACTATAATTGCTTAGGAAGTTAGGCTAATATCAGTAATTCAGGTGTCTTCCAAGAGAAAATATTTTTTTTAAAAGTATTTTTTGCTGATTTTGGATTGGCTTTTGTTTTGTTTTGTAATTTTTTATTGTTACTTTTTTTCATGCACTGAAATCTTTTTACATCATAATTAAAAGAATTTAAACTAAAAAAATTGCTGGGACAAAAAAGATCCTATGGTTTGTGACTATTATGAACACTTCTCTGACTTTGTGGTGTTACAGAAGAGGAGATGGAATATGTGACCTTTATAGCATCAGTCATTTTTTAACTTAATTGGAAAAATCTCAGAATAGCTCCAGAGGAAAATTCTTTCACAGCATTTTATGACTAGACTTTTAGTATTAAGCCTAGGAAATTGATGTATTTGAAGAAAGAGGTCACAAGTGAAGGAGAACTTGCAGATCTGTATGACTGTAGGCAGCAGAGACATATTATGCACTCATATTAATCTTTTCAAGTGACATGAAATTGTATGAAAATGGGTTTGTAATCATAGTACTATAGTTCAATGATCAGTAAATACTCTGGGAAATGTTCTGAAGTGATGAATATGCTCTTAAAAGAATTTGCAAAGAACTGTAAAAGGTAATGCAAACAAACAGAGATGAAGTCAGTGAGGTACCAAAGGTATAAAACTAGAAATGTAAGTATAGCCTTGTGATTTTGAAGTTCTCATTGGCTTTTTGATTACAGTGGATTTCTACAGATAAAATCTCTCAGGTACAATGTACGGCCAGTTATTACCTTAAGTCAGGGCACCACTATACTGTCTCTCACTCAGAGTGAGTCTAATACGAAACATAGTGAATGTTACTTGAAAGTCATACTGTTCAGGTTTTCTGTTACTATTAAATGAAGACACTGGAAATGAAAGTAGTTGAATGCTTAATTTAGCTCTCTAATAATTCTATGCTTTTCTTTCATAAATATTATTTAAAAAAAACATGTAATTTAATCTTCATTGTTAAAACGACTAGTTGCCTCATGGAATATTCCCAATCCATTAAAGGTAAGAAAAGTCTGTCCATATTCTCACCCCTGAGACAGCAACAGGGCTACTAAGCTTGCTTTCAGCAGCAAAATCTTTTCTTTTTAGGGGACAGAGCAGATTTTCTGAAGTATGATGATTTATCAGTAGACTCTAGATCAGAGAAGGAAAGTGATTTCTTGATATTAAGAATCATAAAAATCTATAAAATTTGTACTTCAGATGTTGATAATTTAAATGGTACCGAACTGTACTGAACTGAGGTGTAGGAAGTGTGCCATGTTTAGCATCCTGGCAGTCTTGCTTGGTTTTGTTCTGCAGACTACTATAAATTTTCTATGTGGCCATGAGCAGATCATTTAGAACTGGACTGTGGTATAGGCAAAGCCTGGACTTTACATAATATATGGCTAGTGTTGCTTTGGGTACAGCTGAAAGACATTGTCTATGTTTATATGGCTAAGTGTATTAAGGCTGAACTGTTAACAAAGTTATTAGACCTATCAAGAAGTAGAAAAATATGGCAAATCCTAAGAAACTCTTTGCCCTCACTTTCAGGGAACCTGGGAAAGGTTTTTCCTCAGCGCACTGCCAACATAGGCTGATAGTGGAGCAGTTACCGACTACTGTGAGAGAGGAAGCACTGCCTCAGTCTTTTGCATGGGGTTCAGAGCAGAAAATGTAGTGCAGTAAGATCTGATTCAATACTCCATACAGTTAGTTAGTTGAAGGGATGGAGAGGGCTAATTTTCTTAACCAAAGTTCTGAATAACCAAAAAACCCCCAAAGTTTGAAACTTTCATTGGAAATTTTCTTCCTTATAGACGTGCCGGGAAGCTGTATCAACTTTCCGTCCTCAAGGTGAAAACACCGAAGTTGTAGTTATGTGCAGTAGTTAGTCAGCATGCTTATAACAGGAAATGGGAACTATTTCTGCATATTTTCTGTGCTGTTGTTATCCTGTTTGTACAAGGAGAGACACCCCACTGACTCACAAATCTTTTTTTAAAATTTGGAGGTAACACAACAGACATTTTGTAACACATACACTATTATGATAGTGTATGATAGCCTCTCACTCCACATCACTTTCTTGCACTCTCCTTTAATTATTGTCAACTCTACAACCAGGCTGATTCACTGCTAATGTTGATTTTAGATGCTTTGGAAATACAGGAGGGCTCTGGAGCATAGGTAAGCTGGACTCAGCTTGTACAGCAGGAACGTAGGACACACTTCTGGACCCAGAACTCCTATCGAACGGAAAATGAGAGTAGCCGTGATTACGGTAACTGTCTTGAGAAAAGATGAAGCGTTTGCATAATATCTCAGGTATGGAGGAGAGTTTATGTGACCTAGAAGATCTTTTATGCAGTTGAGAAACTTCTTACTGGATCCTAAAAGTTCCTCTTGCAGCCACCATACATTGTGCATTGTCTTGCCTCATTTCTCTCTTTCTCTCCTCAGTAGCCACATTATCTGGATTCATCAGGTGGCAGCTTGGTGACACAGCCCTATGCCAAGTTATATTGAAAGCTTTGCTTCTACTGATTATCATAGCAGAACTTCTAATCTGAATTAAACAGTTACTTTCCTACTGTAAGCTAGACTTCCTATTAAAGCTTCCTGTTAAAGCTATTAACGGAGTAATAAAAAATTATTGAGGAAAATGTGTTGAGCAGGTAAGAGGAATTTCTCAGGTTGTCTCTTTTTAAATAGTCTAACATACTGATAATTTTGTGTACAAAACTGTGAAATATTACATCACTTAAATATATATTATTCTAATTATCCATACTTGTTAATGCTTGAAGTGTACATGAAGAAATGTTCCAGAAAGCTAATCAAAGAAGGAGTTACTAATTGGAGAAAAAATTAAAAATAAATTTAAATTAAAGAAAAGATAGTGAATGTGATTAAAACACATTTGATGCACCTGGTTAAAGAGCTGTCAATAATGAAAGGAGAATGCAAAAAACTGAAGCAGGGTAGGAGAAGTTTCTGCTGTCATAACAGTGTGTGTGTTATACATTGTACAAAAATGACTATTGCTTTTCATCTGAAACTTCAAAAAGATTTGCAGCCGATGACAGAAGAGCAATCTATGAGATGAATGTACTCTAGAATCTGGAAATTGCCTACACGTTTGTGGGGGTTTTTAACCCCCACTTAGTGAGGGAGCCAATCCAGGAAATGGATGTAGAAAATTATTCATACTCTGTCTCATTACAGGGTGTTGTCCACTGCAAGAAAAAAAAAAAAACAACACAATACAAAATTGCATGGCATATATAGTCTTGAAGTACTGTTTTAGCACAGGATATGTATTCTTAATACTACTGTTTATTGTGCTGAGTAATATTGAACTCTGCCTATAATCACACACAGAGATCCCCAAAAATTTCTGAGAATCCAGCCTGTGACTTGTCTTACTGTAAGCAAGAGGTCCTGGTGCTGCAAAAGCCTCATAACTAGCTGAGACCTTTGCAAGGAATCAGAAAAGTAGTTAAAGCCTTTCAAGGGCAAGGATGCTGTGTGAGCACAAAAACAGAATGTGAAAAGCATGTTAATCTGTTGTTGCTGTACAAACAGGAGTCCTAATCCTGTCTCCACACAGGGCAACCTAGAAATTGAACCATACATCTAAGAGCATTGTCAAAATGCTTCTTGAACACTGACAAACTTGGAGTCGTGAGCTTCCCTGGGGAGCTTGTTTCAGTGCCTGACCACCTTCTAAGTGAAGAACTTTTCCTGGTATCTCATCTGAACTTCCCATGATCCAACTTTAAGCTGTTCCCTTGGGTCCTATCACCATACACCAGAGAGAAGAGATCAGCACCTCTGCCTCTGCTCCCCTTCGTGAGGAAGTTGTAGACATCAGTGAGGTCACTCTTCAGTCTCCTCTTCCCTAAGATGAACAAACCCAGTATCCCTAGCCATTCCTCATAAGTCATGCCCTCTAGTCCTTTCACAATATTTGTTGCCCTCCTTTGGACATATTCTAATATTTTTATGTTCTTCTTATATTGGGGGACCCAATCCCTTGTATTGGGGGACCCAATAACCTTTGTAGTTCTGTTTCATTTGGATTCAACTGTAGGGTTAAAAATTCAGTTGATTTTTAAAAATTTTCTTTCAGGTATTACTAATTGCTAAGTTACTAATAGTTGTCCCTAACCAGCTGAATATATGTGTTCTCTGCAATGCACTACAAATACTGAGAGGACTAAAATATGTAAAGGGGGATTTATCTATGCAGATAAGGTAAGAGGAAGGGCATCTCTTGTTAAAATCTGAAATGTCTGTCTAACATTTATGAATAAAATAGAATGTTATCTATTCTTTTAATTCTTTAAGATGTTTTATTTAATAACTATGAAAATAGCCTATGGTTACCTACATTGAGTATGTTAACACTCTGCAGGAAGCAAATTGTATTAATAATAATACAAAATTATATGTTTAGGCAAATTCACTGTTGTTCATGAAGTGCTAGCAGCAAGTTCAATGTTAAACATATTCTCCAGCTGTGACACTGATAGCTAGTTTAAATATTGACATATTTTCTACAAAGTTGGAGACTAATATTTAAACCTTCCCCAGTTACCCAAACTGACCTCACAAAGTAAGTGTAATAAATTTTAACAAACCCAGAAATCTTATCTTGTGCCAGCTTTAGCACCTCCCCAGCCCTAAAAAAGGAACAGGAACATCACTACTGACTTTCAGTAGGCAGAACTTGAATAATATGAAGATTAACAGCAGCATCATAAACCTTCTACACAAATCTAGTTAGCTTGTTGTGTTAGATCAAACTTGGGAATATAACTCAAACTTTCTCTTAGCCTTGGGCAATATCTTTATCTCTGGGTACTGATGTATCTTGATGTAAAGACTTGGAAATATAACAGAAAACTGTCTTGTAAGAGGGTAGTTCTGGTCTATTCTCCCTCTTCCCCTATGCCAGCTATGAGATCCTGGACTCTTGCTGTGTAAGATCTAGGTATGGCAGAGAACTTTTCTTTCTACTAGGTTTATTTTCCAGTACACCAACCAGTTGAACCCTATGAGTCAACAGCTGCATAAACACTATGTAGCCTCACAAGTAGGATGACTGAATCACTGAAAGTAGGGATGTACCCGAAACGTATCTTAGTTAAACATTTTCAACAGGTGCTTGTGAAGAAAGAACAGTTACCTTTGGCATATAGGTACTAGGGAAGGAGATTCCCATTGACCTACCAGCTCTATTGACAGACATTTTATGAGTACCTATAACATATTCAGCCCACACATGCAAGTTGAAAACTGCTGATGCAGGTGGATAAGGTATTTTGTTCAGAAACGCAAGAAGATAGAGAGAAATGCAAGTCAAGATCAACACTCTTTGTAGTCCTATAGAGGATGCAGGACTTTAACAGGAAGGCAAATTAAATTTTGTCTAGAAAACAATCATTTGACCAGAGTAAATCGGCAGCTGCTGAGTTAGCAACCCTGGCTAGCTCATACATCAGACCTAAGTAAGTTCTATGGGATCAGAGGTCCAGATGCTAAAGTAAAGATTATGTAGAAACAACAGAGAAGAAAAAAATATTTTATGATTAGTTCTTTGAGTTAGCCCTATACATCTTTGATGCGGTGTTTGTGCCCCTCTAGCCCCATGTTGCCTATTGCCTTGTTCTTCAGATCGTGCATATAGTGCTGTTCATATCCCAAAATATGAGCTGAAATAAATGTTTGTACACATGAAGGTTTTGGAAACTGTATCTTTCTATGCAGAAATGTGTACACACCAGAAATATTACATTAGTGGTGTATGTACATATTCCAAGTTATACAAATGAGACTACTACCTCCTAAACAGAAATATACACTGTCCACTATTCTGGAGTTTTAACTATGACAGCTTGCAATGTGCTATTTGAGTAGCATCACCTAAATGATCACAATTAATATAATACAGATATTTCTATGTTGTTACATGCAGGTCTGAAAATGATATGTAATGAATCTTTTGATTTTGTACTCCATTAGGTTGAGGTGAATTGTAGCTGTTCCACACCAAAGGAAATGGCATGCAGTTATCTATAAAAGATCCAGTTTCTTATTGAACTAGAAACACTGATCTTCCTCAGATCTTCATGAAGTTATAGTTTAGAATGTATAATCCTGAAGATTAGGTAATGGAAAAAAAACCAAAACAAAACACAAAACAAACCAAAAAACCAAACAAAAACAAAACCAAAAAACCCCCAGACCTATACCGGAGCATAAGTAACTCAGGTGATATTTTGGGGAAAACTCACTTGCTTTTTCTGGAAACGTTACAAAGTCTTCTGTGGCGTACATAGAAAGATTGTGTACTGTAATTTAGGTGGATTCTACCCTAGTCTTCCTTTTTAACAACCAAATAGTGTAACGTGATAAATTATGTCTCTAAGTTTTTCACTCATTTGACTATTTTCAGTCTGTTTCTGTTTGACTCTAGGTTTTATTTTAGCATTGGTGCCCTTGGCACCTTTTAGGAATGTCATCAGTAGGGGTTCTTTTGTTCAATCTAATTCATTTAGTCTATCTTTATTTTTTTCAGTCTCAATGAGCAGTTCTATATAGCAGTGTCATACAGACTTTTTCTAGGTTACAATGAAGTTTACGATAGTATACCACTACCCACAAGGCTTTCTCAGAGCCAATGGTTTCTGCCAGCTAGGCATGTCCAACCTTCCTCTTTTAAATAGGTTTGACATTATATTTAGCCATATTAAAACTCAGAATGTTTTGTCTTGCTGATTTGTTCTCTTATTTTTTTACTGTTCCCTCTGTTTTTGTGTAATCTACAAACTGCATCAGTAACTTCCTTTCTGATAGTTGCTAAAAGAGGTAAGCAACGTTGTGCTAAAAATCAGTTTCAATAATTCTTCTGCTTTCTCCATCCCACACTTAATCTTCTTCCAACTAGAATGGTCAGATGATTTGAAGAGAAAAAACCATCTCTACCTCCCTCCATAAAAATCCACATGATCTGGTCACACTCATCTTTAAGGACTGGACATTGTAATACAAAATGAACAACTAAAACATGCATGAACTGCCATAACGTGCTTCATTTATATTTCACTCCTTCAATTCTTGACTAAGACTTGTACCAGTTATTCAGTTTTTTTGCTTAAGATGAATGTTGAGCCAACAGAACTACAAAAATCTTACCCATTTCAGAATCAGAGAACTGTTGAGGTTGGCAGGGAAGTCTGGAGGTAATCTTGTCCAGTCCTCCTACTTAAGCAGGGCCACCTCGAACCAGTTTACCAGGACCGTATCCAGATGACTTTGGAATATTTCCAAGGATGGAGACTCCACAACCTCTCTGGGTAACCTGTGTCAGTGCTTGGTCACCCTCATGGTGTAAAAGTGTTTCCTGATGTTCAGAGGGAACCGCCACTGTTTCAGTTTGTCCTTATTGCCTCTGGTCCTGTCACAGGGCACCACTGAAAAGAGCCTGGCTCCCTCTTCTTCATTCCCTCCCATAGTATATTTAGACATGATATTAAGATCTCCTCTGAGCCTTCTCTTTTCCAGGCTGAGCAGTCCTAGCTCTCTCAGCCTCTCCTTATACGAGAGATACTCCAGTTGCTTAATCATCTCTGTGGCCCTTTGCTGGACTCTCTGCAGTAGCTCCATGCCTCTCTTCTATTGGGGAGCCCAGAAATGGACCCAGTGCTCCAGGCATGGCCTCACCAGTGCTGAATAAAGGGGAAGAATCACCTCCTTCCGCCTGCTGGCAATGCTTTGCCTAAGGCAGCCCAGGATATCATCAGGCTTCTTTGTGGTAAGAGCACATTGCTGGTTCATGTTCAATTTGGTGTTCACCAAGGTCCCCCAGGTCTTTTTCTGCAAAGCTGCTTTCCAGCTGGATGTCCCCCAGCATGTATTGGTGGATGGGGTTGTTCTTCTCCAGGTGCAGGACTTTGGACATTCCTTTCTTGAACTGGTTATGTTCCTGTCAGACCATTTCTCTGACAGGTCTCTCTCTTTCAAAATAGTGACACAAACTTTGTTTTATTTCACTGTTTTGGATCTTTACCAGTGTTCCAGGTGTTATGGAACATCAACATCAATACTGCAAAGAGGTGCTCATCCAGGATTTTCAAACTCTTGCATTAAATCACCAAGTGCATATGATTGAAAAAATTATCTCATGCAACTATGTCTCCAAGAATTAGAAAACTAACTTAAACTGTCCTCATTTGGGGACTGATTTATTTTATCTCTGTATTAAAAAGAATAGCTTTTTGCCATTCTGTTCAAATTCCAGAGACAGTGAGCTGTCCGGGCAACTCTGTAAGGACCTGTTCACAATGATGAGTTAGTAGAAGAGAGGACTTCCAGTACTGTGTGCAAGTGCAAGACTCCTGAAGGGTTTTTCTAACGACTAATAACATCAATCTCAGAACAAGATTAACCCTCTCTGGAACAAGCCACACATTTTGTAGCTGTTAGATGATGAATAGTCTCAATGTTGTGTTCATCCATAGCAAGCATTTTTTCTTGGTAAGGAAGAAATTTTTAGAAATCTAAGCATTTGTCGTTGCTTGATTCTGCAATAAATGAAGTCACACTAATATAATGCTATCAACAAGACTTGCATGGTCTAGCTAAAAAGGGTCATATTGAAAGAACCCTCTGAAAACAGCAATGTGGGCAGTCTCACCCCATTACCCTTATTGTCACTGTTTCACTGAGCTCAGTGTATTGAGAATGGAAAATCATTCCCACATTTAACTTATTCCCATGACTAATTAGATCAGAATTGGAATTTCTGGTAGATGAGTACCCTGAAGGTATTAAAATATCACAAAATACCATACACAATTTCTCAGACACTACTACATTGAATCTTCTGTACAAAACAGAAAAAATACAGTAGTTCAATACAGGGACTATTAAACTGTTAAATTTTAGCTTATACATCTTCTATAGGCAGACCATTTTCAATGATATTAAAGTAAATTGGTTTCATCTCTGCCTAGCTACTGATTGAACAGTACTTCCAGCAGCTTAGTGAAATCCACAATCTTAGGACTTCATTATTAGCTTTAATATTTAAATGTGTTAATGATATCCAAGAAAATGGAATAAAATAAGTGATGTGTCAGAAGAAAGTAATTCATACCACTTATAAGAAATTGCTGGGAGGCTGAGTGTTACTGATGCTTAACTAAATGTTTTACTACCATAAAATTTCATAACCTTTCTGCAAAGTGCAGTCAACACAAACTTTCTGTTTATGACAGTAGATTCTAATCTTAGGTATATCCTGCAGAATCAGAAGTACTGCAAAAATTATCACATAAAAAGACAAGTAAAGCAAAAGGTCTTATATGATATGCTGATGGACAAAATACTGTAATTTTAATAATAATACTGGGCATGTAAACAACCAACTGATGACAAGAATATCGCTGTATAGTGTACACAAGAGCTGTACTTCCACAAGACTTTTGCTAGACAACTGGATCCTCAGAGCACATCTGTCGTTTCTTTTTGTCTTTGGCTTAATGCTATCTGAAACAGAGTGGTCCAAGCATGACACAAATTATGTCCTCAAAGGGAAATCTGAGCATCACTCTCAGATGAAGTCACTATATGAGCACATTACCAGTTCTTTGAATAGGGTTTGACAGTAATGATTCCCTTGATCCTACCTGTTTAATCATTAGTGTTTAAGTCATGCTCACTGCTGCTCTCAATTCCTTTCTCTGGTCTACTGCCTTTTGAATATTTTAACAAAAATCATCAATTTCAGTGCTTTCACCCAGAATGGTCAACAGCCTAGTACCTTCCAGGATATTCAAAGAGTGAATTTACACTGTATCACGTTGCAGGTGGAGCCGGATCTCAGTCTCCCATAACCTTGGATTGGTCAGGATTTTCCTAGTGCAAGTTACTGCATTAAGATGGATCACCTTTGCAACTTTAAATCTCAGTGATGGTTAGACTCATATTTTATTTCAGCTTACATTCTGGATCTGTTTCTAAAAGCCTGCTTTGCTTAGGTAATAGCAGTAGCTTATTCACTATGAGACTTGTACTAATGACAGTATTAAAATGACACCAGTCATTTACTCAGCATTACCAGGAAACAGAAAATGTAGGTTAGCAGAGTTACGTTGCAGCTTTCAGCTGCATCTCTGTGTGTTTAAAGGACAAAACAAACAATATATTATAAATAATGCTCTTCTCAACTTTAACTTCCTTTTTTACCTGGGACATCTAAGCAGAGGGTAATATCTGTGAAGTCAGTAGAAGTTTAAATTTACACTCTTACTTTTTAAAAAGTATTCCTTGATTAAGGTCGGACTGCAAACATTTTTCTACATGAATGTCAATAACCTGATATTAAAAATTCAAGATACTGCGATGTGCTGTAGCTGATCTAATAAGAAATTTGGAATTGTATTTATTCTGCAATGGGAAGAAGTAAGCTATTAACTAGTGTCCCCATCAAAACTTCTAGCAATTGCAGTTCTATAACACTTTCTGCATGATTCAGCTGTGCAAGCCTCAAACTTTTTCCAGTGTCTATAAAAACTGTATCATTTGGTTGTTTTTTAAAATCAAGTGCCCACTGGGCATAAACAAACACATTCAATAGCAAATTAGTCTTTTTTTTTTTTTTTTTTTTAACTTATTGATCTGGCTATGCATAAAGATATTCAGTGCCAGTGAAGTATTAGAATGAGCTTTAGGGTAACACGTACTCTTTGCTGTGAATCACAAATAATACAAGCTCTGCCATATAAATTTTGTTATTCTGTGAATTGAAGCAGTGTCATCAGTTTCAAGTCAAATCACAAAACTAAACTGCTGTGCTCTCTCCCCTGCCCTTGTTTAAGATGCAGAAATCAGATACTTTGATACGATAGGTCACAGCCCTTTAAAAGCTGCTGTTTAGAAGTCCCATTAGCATTCTCTAAACCGTTTCTTCTGCCCTTCTGGCAGTCATCCTTCTAAAAGCAAGCTTTGGCAAATACTGTATAAATCTGGAAGGAAGCAAGGCATAATTAGCTTGGTCAAACATGAGCAATCACAGGAACAAGATACTTGTGATTATCTTCAAATACTTTGATCTAGTATATTTTTAGCTACTGGTCTGATAAAGTATTATGTAGAAAAGACTGTGACATAGTGAACAATGTGTTGACCTTTCAGTTCTGAACTGTAGAAAGCGAAGAGTGAAATACTAGGAGAGAATGAATAAATCTTTTCATTAAGATTAAATTTAAAACTTTGCAGCTTATTTCATAAGAAAGCATTCATTTTAAGAGTACATGACTGTACACCTACATACACCTTCTCCCTCACATTTCTTTTAGCATACATTAAAATACATTAGCTTCTCAGTCAGAAAGGCATGCTAACAAGAAAATATTTCTCTTTGCTGTTAGACAGTTAAAAAACAGTAGATCTACATATTTGCCTGGAGAAACAAAGAACTTCAATAGCACAGGGAGTTTGAGAGAAAATACTCTGTTTCTAAAATCTAGCCTTTCTTGGTCAAAGAAATATTAAGAATGAAAGCAAAACACCTTAACCAGTGGTATTCCTGTCAGTGCAAATGTCAACATTTTCTCACATGAATCGTTACATACAGAGACATGTTTAATGATCCACAGTTCCTCTGAGATATGAATATCCAGCTAAGTTCTGCTTGGCCTTTAGGAAAACCAACGAACAGAAAGAAAGTGATGAAACTTTTTTGATTACTGCAAGGCTACTGATGGATGGTCTTAATATCTTATGTTGCTAGGTATGTTCCGTGCATCACTGGTAGAGAGGTTGATATTTATAGAAAGAAACCTTTATATGGGCTGTAGGTTTAATATCCAAACCAGAACTAGCTCCTGAGAATAGGAAATCTGTGCAACTTTTACAATCATTACAAGCCTTTGATATTACTCCTCTGATTTGAAAAGACTACTAGTAAACCAGGTGAACACCACCATCCAGATGCAAGGGAAGCTGACATTCTCTGCCTCTGATTTGGGTCAACTGGTGTTCATCATATTTGTTTCTTCTCTTTTTTCCTAAGGTTGTCTTAAGGTACTGGATACGGTGGTAAGTAATAACAGTAGTATATGTATTCTTTTGTTTGTTTTTTCACTAGGGAATGGGTAAGGATGAATTGTCTTGATCAACTATAAATACTGTTTCTTTAGGTTCCGTTATAAAAATGGTAGGCAAGGTTCAATGTCAAAGATAAATTACCTTTGTAATTCCCTTTTATTTCAATAAGATACACTCATTTGCATTGTTTGAGATTCTCTGACATTTTTCCTATTTTTCTATTGTATTTATATTATCCATTTGCAACCCTTTAAATTTAGGACAAATGAACGAAAATAATGAAGATAAGAAAACACTAATCAAATCTTTCAAAACTGTAACAACACTCTTAAATTGGGTCATTTCTTGTTTTAGACAAGCCTCTTTACTTATCCCTGCGGTAAAATGAAATATTAAGCTGAATTTAAATGCAAATAGCCTATAAGGATGATTCAATCTACTTTAGTAAATAACATGCACATGATGCACAGTATGTGTAACAACTTATCAAGCTCTTAATTCAAAATTCTTAGCCTTCTAACTATGTATGTTCCTTATGTGTGATAATTTCCTCTATTGCTGCTTTTATATCCAAGTAAGTTCAATCTATTTTTAATGAAAAATGAGATTACTTCTGAACTTGAAATGCAAGAGTGAAATAAAGTAATTTAAACACAATCTACAGGTAGCAAAAGATAGTTCAAAATTGTATCTGCATAAATTATTCAGGAATGCAAAGACAGTCTAGAAGCACAAGAGGAGCTTAGGGTCCTTATCTGACAATCTTAGATTATCAACAGAATAAATCAATCCATATTTGGCTTCTGAAACTTCTGACTGGCATAAAACTGAATTATTTTCAAATTTAGGCCACTAAGTTAAGACTCCTGGCTTCATATTGAAAGTACAATTATGGTTTACTTTGTTTCCCTCTGAAAAGGTGAAATATATCATTCATTGTCTAGAATAGCTGTTGACCAACAGTCAACAAGCACAGGAGACAGAGTCATTCCTGTGGATCCCAGATTTTGGTCACATGGATGTGTACATCTTGATTTATGAATGTTTTCTATAGTCCACTGAAGTAAAATGGAGAAAAGATGAAAGGAAACCTTCCGCTTTATGAAATTTCCATTCTGTTTCTACCTGAATGGAATGTTTCTGGTTCACAGGTTTCGGAGAGGACTCTAAGTCTTAATTCTATTTAAAATATATTATTTATGGATGACAGTGATGTGAGATAAAAACATTAACAACATGATAGTGCCACCAATCCTTTTTCTGTCCATCCTGCTGGCATGGAAGGGTAGCCCATATGTTGTAAGATAGCTTTGAAGTTCAGAAACCAGATTCTGCTGTTGGTTCTACTACTAACCTACTGCATGAACTTGAGAAAGTTCTTCTGCCCTGAATCTTAGCGTACTTGGCAGAAGAGTATTTTTAAAAAAAGTTTATAGTGCCACATTAGAAAGAAACATTACCTTGTTATAGAAGCTGTAGACAGAAAATGCTATGCCTTAGCAAAAGAATTTGCTCTGAAGTTAGAATCTACTCTTGAGATAGATTTTTACCTTGGATCTAATGCAGTGTTAAAACTCCTTGCATATTGTCAGTGTGTTTCTTTTTGTGTGTATATAGTTTACATTCTTGATTTTCCTTAACTAATATTTCTATGTGATAATGTGAGTCAGTTCTGCATTTAAAAGGAGGAAAAGACCAGCCCTCCTTCACATGGATGTTTCTTCTATGGATGAGAATTTCCAAGGTAGAATCTGGGAAACCTTTATCTTTCACCTGTCTCACAAACTACTTTCCTTCAACAGCCCATGGCAGTCTGCGGTTTCTTGAAAATCAAAGAAATGGCACAGATATATCACTGTTTTTTCCCTTGTGTCATGACATAAGACACATTGAAGTTATCTGTGTCTTGATCCATATGAAATATTTCGGTCTATGTATTTAAGTAATGAGAAAAACAGTTCATTTTTCCCACTTTTTTTTTTTTTAAAAAAAGTTTTCATCTTTTTTTCTGACAGGAAGAACTGAAATAGATGTGGTCATGCAAACTGAAATTATTTCAAGCCAACTAAGGTAGAATAAAAAGTTAACGTAAAGTTCTTATTACAACAAAGAATTTTAAACTATATTTTTGTGTCACGTTGTCTGATTTATAAATTGCTACAGGGAAAGGGATATGTAATTTTGTGAATATTTAGTCTTATCAAATGTATTGGAGACAAATCAAAAATCTTGTGTGGCTCCATGTTGAAAAACTGGTGTAAAAACCAAAGCATTTTATAAACTAATATATTACATCAGAGAAATGCACTGCCTCTGTTATTGTCTCTGATAATGACATAGGGACACTCCAGAAGATGACGTATTTTGGAGTGCCACTCAAGTAAATAAAGTTGACAAATTGTTATTAAGTTTTAGTTATGTGGCCACACCTAGGTATTTTAAACACTTTAAGCATAAATCTCACTAAGTACAGTACTTTCAATGTTTTTTAAATTTTCTTATGCTGTTTTGAATTTTCATAATTTTGAATGTGCATAGCCTCTCATCAAGTTTGACCTCGAAAGTAATTCACAGTGCATACTCTAGTCTTCCTATTCCTTAATTTGAAAGACTATTTCTAATAGGAATAGTAGTTTCCTCAGAATTCTTAATCCTTTACATTCCTGAGTTTTGAGTACCATTAATTAGCAGTTCAACACTCTTAGTAGGTAGCAATTACACTTACAGAAAAGGGGTTTTACAGATCACGTATTTTGCACATTTTGCTCTTCACAAAGAATGAAGATGTAAAATGATCACCTCATTGATTTCTGTTCTTATTACATTTTGGACAGAAGTATATGAAAACCATCAGTAAATAAGATGGTAGTGCATTTTCATACTAAATAGTTAAGATTTACTGTAAGAATATAATTTCATTTCAATAAAGCTACAGTACATAAATTTTTTAGCCATGTAGTTTTCAGTGTAATTCTCGATGGCAAAATGTAAGGGCTATATTTACAGACTGTGGCAATAATTCGGCCAGATAAAACTGCTGAGTATAAGAAAAGTTTATTACAGGTATAATGGGAATAGAAATATCATTTCAACAACCTAATAATTTTAAAATTTGTAGAGTTGGAAGTAATGTCATCTTAGCAAGGCTGCTTAAGATTGCAGATGAGTAAATAATTTACTCAGTTAAATTATCTTCTTCTGTTAACTGGGTATATATAAGTAGGTTCATAATTTTTATGTATTTATCTGCCATTCAGATTCACTCCAACCTGTAAGTTTTGTGTTGAGTTTTTTAAACAGCTCCGTGAACTCCTTGCAAACATGCACATCTGTTTTGTCAAGGGATAAATGACTGTGATGTTCAAGTCACTGCCTGCTTGTGACTCATTCTCAAATAAAAAAGATAGTATCATTTCATAATGCTTTTGCACTTGCTACACTTCCTAGACCAATTAATTAGGGAAGAAATTACATTCTATAAATATCCAAACTAGCAAGGTAACATTAAAAAGCATTTACTTTTTGAAGAAAGAGTAATAAATTCCTCTCCTCAGATTAGGGATTTTTATTCACTCTTCACTTTTTTTTTTTTTATCTTTTGCTTTTTCATTTTCATATTTTGTATTTTGTGAATTCATTTGGAATAGCTATATGTAGTGGACAAAAATTTTACTTGCTTAATACAAAAGAGCCAAGAGCTAGGCAATGTTTATAAATGTAAAGCAGATACTATTTTCTTTTTGTTAGTGAAATTTTTTCTGTCTTTTTTCTCATTGCTTCATCAATCACTGAGATGGTGACTGTCTCTTTCAAAGCAGCTTGAGCTAACTTTTCAGTTTGTATGACTGTGTTATCTAATTCTGTCCTATTAAACCTGCTCTCATTTGTTCTTTCCAAATGAATGGTGTCCACAGATAGTGAGGGTTTTAATTAGTAAATTAATTGAAACTGAAATTATAAAATATTTTTTCCTTTAAAAGTGTAACTCTTGATTCGATATTTTCTACATGTAAGGATATTCACTGGGAGAGTAATAGTATTCAACTACAGCAAAAAAGACATATGAAATGAAGAGTATTATTACTCTTTTCACCAGTTTTTTTTTCCTCCTTGTAAAGATTCAGTTGTCCACAAAGATACAGAAATGCTATACCTGTAATTTAGACCACTGATGGTGGAGGAAGCAATGGTTTGTCTCTCTCCTTTTAACAGTGATGTGTTGCTTGAAGCAATGTAGCATCAATTAAAAAAATTTACTAACAACATGCATATGCAAATATTTGTTCTTACTGAGTAGTTATAGTGATGACTACTACTTTCAAGGCTGTTGATATGCATAAGTCCTTTTCAGTTCTTGTGGTGGGTTAGCCTTCGCTAACTGCAAAATGGTCATCCAGATGCCTGCTGACTCCCCCTCTCAGTGAGGCAATCGATGATGTTCCAATGCAGTGATTCACTAAAGACTGACCTTGGCACTGGAACTAGATATAACTCTGCCCTTTATTTTGTGCCAGAAATTTAAACGAACTCTTTATACTCCCATTCTTTGTGTTGTTCTTACATAGTGCCAAGAGAAAAATAATTTCCATTAATTATGGAAAAATAGAATAGACAAATCCACTCTAGCTGACTGGAGTCTTACATAAAATTAGAAGAGATCATTTCATGTACCTAAATTTCCAGAAAGTACCTGCTAGAACAGAGAAATCAAGAGTTATTCATCAGATGCAAAAAACAGACCTATGATTTATCCCCTTTAAGGTATGGAAGGAGTTCCACATGGAGGTGAATTCAGCCTTGCAGTATCAACAATAATTCAATTATATTTATACTGCAGGTGAAAGAATACTATCTGTCATGTAGCAAAACAATCCCTTCATTCAGCCATATGGAAGAATATTTTTGTTTCAACATATGTTTAACAACACAGAAGAAAGTATTGTTTGTTCTTCTCCCATGATGCCAAAAGTTTTGAACATATCTTTTGGTGTAATCTAAAATGATCACATACACAACATGTCTTCCTAAGACTCAAGACTTAGCTAGGGAGAAAGAACATGGGGACAAAACACCACTGGATGGTGTGTCTTCCATTCACAAATATCCCTTGAGAAAGGCATATTTCAACATATAAAAAAAGCAGCAATCAAGTATGGAAATGAAATAATGCATGAAAGGGCTTTGTAATAAGAAGCATTACGTGAATCTGAAGAGCTGATTCATTCACTGCAGTCCAAGAGGTCATAACTCTGAACCTACTTACCCTGAAAACTTTCAGCCAGGTTTTGGAATTTGTGGCTCTGAACTAAATGGTTGAAGGCATTGTAATTCGTCTCTCCTGCTGCAGTATGAAAAGGATTTAACTGTATGCAAGTAAAGCAATAAACAGAAAGTAAATGGCTTGTTATACAAATGAAAAAAGAAACAAACAAACCAAACCAACATTCATTGGCAATGAAAGCAATGACTGTCTAATGTATTTTGGTCCACATAGGTTCTGGATACTGCAAAGACTCAAAGATGTGTTTCAGAGTCAGTCAAAACTGTTAGCTTTAAACAAGAATCTGAAAGAAAGGTGATAGAATTAAAAATGCATACCGAGGCATAAACACAACGCTAGAGTAAATAAGCATACAGTTGAAAACTATCTGATTCAATCAATATAGTACTGTGTCTGCACTGAGAGAAGGAATTTTGTGAAACCAGTGCCTGTTGCTGTGACAGCTGCAGTGAAACACAGCACACAACACAAGGAACAGAAGATACATTAATAAAACCAAGAAAGCAAGTTCCTTTTTTCTTGAGGGTATTGCTATCCGTTTGCTGACAATGAAACCACCAGCAACAAAGGGTGGTCTGCTGACCCAAGGCATCACAACAGTATCAGCAGATTTTCATTGTTGCTTGAATAAAAGAGTTCAGATGAAGAAAAAAGACGTGAACATTTGGCCAAACCCAGACTTTTGGTAGAAGTTTGACAAGGATTAGGGCAAAAGGAACAAGAGACAGAACCTTCCACACTTGAAATCTTAAAAACATTCTAATGTCACTTGCATAATGTTTCTCCATATAAAACCTGAAATTTGTCATTCCTAATGTCTTACTTTTGATAAAGAATCTTTTGCTTTCTTTCCTCTGTGTCATTTGGAAATGCATTCTAAAGCAGATAAACTCTGTGAATGTATAATATATATTGGTCTTGAAGGAAGTATTAGTTTGTTCTTTGAACTTAGGTTGTATGTGTCCTGTTTAAGAGTCAGGAAAGAGTGAGAGAACTAGAGCTGCTAAAAAGCTAAAAGGACATAACCTTTGAAGATTGTGGTTGTCTTATTAACTATTATTAATGCTAAAACCATGAAAAAGAGATGCTTTATTTCTTTCCAAGATTCAATATAAAAATAAGTACATATTCTGAACTGGTTTTCAATCCAGTTCTGATTTAATAAAACATGTTCCTGGCTAGTGTATTGTACAATTGCCACCAACTCTCAAGTCTCAGATGCCTAACAGCCTCTGCAATAATACCATAAATAAGGCTAACAATTTCAAAGCTGTCTAGAAATTTACAACTTTGCTTATATGATTGTAATGTTTGTATGGTTAGCTAGTGGTTAATATATACAAGGATCACTGAAGAGCTCTTGTAGGCATAAATTTAGGAATTGGCTGCAATATTAACAAATTATGAAGCTGGAAGTGAATTATTAAGAATGGAAGACAAATACCAGATCAAGCGAGTTATAAAGAGATATACATGTAAAGTTAGTATTGCAAAATAAGAACAAATGCAGACCTCTGAAGTTGTAAATAATTCTTTTTGTGATTCCATGTTTCACTGAAGGGAAAAGAGTAAAACTTACTGCATTTTCCCAGGTGACCCAAAAGATTTGATTTGTTTCAAAGTCCTTGTGAACTGATACGTCATAGATCACTGAAATTGCATTACTTGAATTATTCAAATATATACAAGACATGCCAGGCTTTCCCTCTTTGACTTTACATATTAACATATATCTCTTCAACACAGCCACTCATCAACATGTACTAGCAAAGCAAAGAATTTCACTGATTATACTGTAAGCTTATTGAGTCAGGCACTGTTTTTTTATTGTGCGTGGTAGAGTACACAGGCTTGTGGTTGGTTCTCTCTAGTGCTACCCCAATATAAACACAAAACAGAATAAATACAAAGATGACATTCACATCATATGTCAGCATAGAAATGATATTTATATCCTTTCCAAAACCTGATGTTCTGCAGACAGTAGAAGTTTTTGAAAAGAAGATTTGAAGGAGATGAATACAAAGAAAAATGAAGATAGGAGATTTTGACGATTTAATTACATAGAAAGAACAAAGACCAAGTTTTCATAAAGAAGTTTGTTTACTTGCCCAAAGTCTGAAAGCTGTCAGTGTCAGTGTGATCAAACATGAAAAACTGAGAGGGGTACAGATAGTGAAAGTTCATGTCCGCTTCCCATAGAGTTACATCAGTGATGATTCGAAAGGACTCAGGTCAGTTTATCAAGATGGTAAGTATTCACCTAACACTATGACTACTGCAGTCATATAATAACATCAAAATCTGAGTTAGCTTATATCTGTACACAGAATCATAGAATACCTCGAGTTGGAAGGGACATATAAGGATCTGATTTACCGATTAAAAAGAATTCATGTAGATTAAAGCAAGGAATCAGGTCAACTTTTGACTATGAGAGAATCTCAAAATTTTGGCTTCAGGTAGTTGAAAACTTGTGTAAACTGTGGCTTCTAGCCACCCTTTACATCATCTCTTAGACTGAATGGAGAGTGAGTGTATGCCAAGATGTTTTCTGTAGTACTGACACCTTGACAGTCCTATTCAGGGACCCACCTAGAGAGTTGTAAAGCACCTTCCTTGTCACTCAACCAGACTTCCTTCCCTCAAAAAAAAAGTCAAAAACCAGGATGTGTGCAAGATATTGCCCCTAATAGATATGGAGCTCAGCCAGAAATACATGTGCATGGCTATCTGTTTAGCTGTAGCCTACCTGTACCTCTAGTCACAAGTGTGAGTAATAGTTGCTCGCTCATCACTGTTACAAAAGCAGGCAACTGTATAACTTGTCTCACTTTTGCTTGCTAACATCCCTCTGCTGCAAGGATTCAACTGGAACTTTGCAAGGACCAACATCCCTGTTGGCCTCTTGTTTTCCCTGTACATTGTGGATGTTACTGTGGTGTGATGTGCTTGTATGATTTTCCACAAACTAGCTTCTATCATCAGTAGATTAAAAATGCTGAAACACATTTTAATCTCTTTGTTTCAAATCAATTCTTTATTCCTTGAATGCTTAGAAGGTTTTACCATGAATGAATACTTTCAGCTGAGAGAGAGAAATAAAATATTCCCTTTATAAACTAAAAATTTTCAGTTAGTAAACTAAACCCTTCTATAATCTGCAAAAAAAAAGGAAAACCTTACTTTATAATGGAAAAGACAATTTGAGTTTAGAGTCGCTGTCTGTATTCTGTTACTCACGTTATTTTAACTGCACATTTCAATAACATTTAGTAAGTTAATAATGCATTTTATATACAGCAACCTTCAAAGAGAAATGCCCTAACAGCTTCCAAGTAATTTACAATGTTGGAACAGAACACTGCAGCAAAGATTTTCACATGCAGTATTGCTTATTTTGCTTTAATAGAAATAATCATTTTATATATTACACATTTATTTTATATAGCCAGCCTTTGGAACTGAATAGATTAATTTACAGGAACCACTGAAAAACTCTAACAGTGATAGGGGAACCCGACCAACTGTGCCATATATACCTTTAAACCAAAGTCAGATGAGTGGCAGCAAAGGGAGGAGAGAAGTGACTGAGTATCAAGAGAGGAGAATATCTCCTGAAACCAGAGACAAAAATGTAAAATTGTGGCTTTTAACATGTTACCATGTATAAAGTTTCCTTTACTAGTGAGATTTGCCATCAAGAACAGAGGAAAGTGCACTTTATTCCCACAGCAGAAAATGCTGCAGCTTTTCTGCTTTGCAGGATACTGCGAATTTGCTGCATTTTTCCCCACCCTCAAATTCAAGCTACTTATAAGCTGCTGAGTGATCTAGACCCCATGTACGGAGATGTCTCATAGCTTGATGACAGTCAGTAACTCCCTTCAGGCACAACAGTACTGTTTGTAGCAATGACTGAAGTCACCTGAGAGGAAAGCAAAGCACTGCGAAGAGCTGGTCGCAGACCACTGTGGGACACTGGAGCTACCTAACTTCCCCAACCCCTGTTGCAAGTGTGGGGTGCTCTTCTTCAGTTTTGCATGCTCTAAACTAAATGCATAGCAACACAAAAACTCATGAAGAATAAAACACACAACTCTCTTTCTGGGAGAGTGGTAAGGACAAGATTTACTCACATGCGGCAGATGTAAGTCATGTCACACATGCTGAGCTGCTGAGTTACTGTCACGTAGAAGGCAGCATAAGAAACTAGAATAACATGAAATAGTACGGTGACCTGGACCCTGTTTCATGGTTTTCATACCGACACAAGCACGAAATTTGTCCTTAAAAATTCGATAGTCACGTACCATTTAATCCTATGTGTAAATGCATGATGTGAATAATAACACCTTTCTATGAAAAAACAACCCTTCAAAATTAAAAAATCCACCTTCTTATCCAGAAAATGTCAAGAGTTCGTATGAAAAAGTTTGACTGCATTCACCTTTAGCTGTTGTCTCCATGCTGTTCTCCTATGTGATAGAAGTTTTACCTTTCCCTGTTCCTTGGTGGAATTTTCCTAGTTCTCCTGTTCCTAGATTGGCTTCTGGACTACAGTGATAATAGTTCTGTCCTTGGAGGTCCAAATCATGTTTCTTCTTGCACTTTTCTAAGTGTAAATCTAAGGATAAAAGTCTTCTCAAAAGAAAAATTGTGTTTGTTTTTCTTCTTTATAGAGGCAAAGCTTTAGAGAAATGTTTTTTTAAAAAAGTCCTCCACACTGGTCTGTTATAAGAGAGGATATACCAGAACTTCTTGAGGTGCTTTTGAGAGAGCTCAGATTCAATTCTTGTTCCTCCAAAGAACTGGTCCTATTTTACTGCCTAAATCTGTCCTTGCAAACTAACCATAGTTCCTTTGATTTTTGTTATTCATCATAGGCTTCTTCCCTTCATGGTTTAAATACTGTTGTAGGCTGGCAGGAATGGAGGTCAAATATTCAAAGCTGGTGGCTTAACTGTTGTCAAGCAACCACTGAGGAGTGACATAACTTGAGCTAGTCCGGCCTTTCTTTTCCTTGCCCTGAACGGTTATTTACTGACTTGAATAAAATATGTGAACTAGAACAGTAAACTTCTCAACTAACCAGATCTAAATACAGAAACAATTCCAAAGCAGTTCCATGTTCATAATAGATGGAGCCACAAAGTATTTTATCTCAGTGAATAAAATACATGAGAAGGGCAGAAGGAGGAACCACTGAATGTGATCCACTTTGAGTGGATGCATGCTTGTATAATAATTAATTTGTTATTAGCTGACACTTTAATTGACTTTAAATAGATTATAAACCCAAAGTTTGTTACCACACCCTTTAGATGACAAATATTAATGCTAATTTCAATGGTGTCAGGTAATGAGTCATCAGTCACTGCCCATTATATTGGATAAAACTCTTAGGATTCATTTCTTATCTCAGATGCATCTGGGGTACAACAGAGCTGTTAAACATTCCATCCTACACAGGGTTCATCTTTCAAAAACGTATGATAGTGCTGATAGTTCTTCACATAATAGACTGAGTTCTTCACATAATATTTCTGGGAGTCACTACCATCTGTTTCAACATGTGTGTGTGGAGGATTTCCTTCAAAAAAATGAAGGAATGATTTTCTAGGCAGAATATGAAATAAGAACATACATATTTACCACAACAATGCGCCAATATACCTTTGTCTTCATTTTGACATCTCACACTCCTACTTCTGCTTCAGTGTGACCATTTTTAACCATATTAACATTTTCATGGCAGAAAATATAGTGGATAGCTCAAAAAATCCCTGTATTTTCCTGCAACTCATTTTTTCAAATTCATTTGACATTTTCACTCAATGACTGATTGACATTATGACTTGAAATTTTTTTTTTGAGTTCTCTAAAAGGCTTCAACGGTGGCAAATGTATCGACATAAAGTGGGCATTATCCAAATCAATAAAACTGGTCCTGAATTACATTCTCTTTGAGTATCAAATATGTGAACTAAATATTCTCTTTGAGTATCAAAGAGAATGAAACAACAGGGAAAAAAAAGGTCTTAAATTGCTGTTGGTTTTGTTTCCAGCATCAGGGTTAGAGTTCCTTGACAGGGTTAATATTGAGAAGCTTATACTGATGTACAAGCAGAACTGCACTGTATTATTTTAGCCGAGCTATTTCTGCTCAGTAAATGAGATAATAAATTGAAGTTTCAGGATTTCAAACCATTAATCCAATCGAAATATTAGGGGAGAGGGGTTGTTGACATTACTTAATCTTATCAGATCATTTCCATGATAGCCTTTACTATGGGTCAGTTCTATGCACTCTATCTGTGTAAAGGCTAGGAATGAAATTCTCTGTGCCAGTGTTCTGCCTGAGGCTGAAGAGAAGGTTTTCTTTTATTCTGGAAATGAATCAAGCAAGTAAGTCCTGACAATGAGAAGATGAAGAAAACATGCAATATTAACTATAGCAATATTGGAAATAAATAATATATTAGTAACTTTTTCTTTGCTCTCTCAATGCTGCTTTGCTCTGATACTGGCACTTGAAATGTCCTAAAAAGTGACAATCGTGGTGAATATGCTTTCTGATGACCCAGTGAAAAACTACCCGAAGTTAATTTTGAAAATAATCCCAATCCAAGCACAATCCATAGATATTATATAGAGTACAGTAGGTAAATTTTGTGCTTTTCTTCCAGAGAATATACTTTAATCCCTCACAGGTCTTTATTCTGACTAGGCACTGCATGTTTTATACCTGCTAAACAATGGAGTGTGAATAAACTCTGATCCCTAAGGGTAAAGCCAGGCACCCTTGTCTCTATTTCTCTCAAGGATCTACTACCATCAGTAACACAAATGGTAGTAATCATAAAGATTCTAGTGGTGCTAATCATACCGATGATCAAGGTAGACGTCTGTATGATAGAATGATTGCATTTCAGTTGCTCTTTTAAGGATTTGGGAAATCACATCTAACATTTAAAGAAAACGAAGGCATCAAATCTGAGCACCAAAAGCAGAAAGTCTCAACATGCCAAAGCCCTGTGTTCACCAAGAGACCTTATTTGCGCTGACCAGCCTCATCTGGAATGTCCATGCACATACACTCTGCCTGTTGGTCCACTTAAGTCCAGGCATGAGCCTTGTTTGCTTGCCTAAACTATGCTGTAAGTGTATTTGTCCCCAGCCCCTTCTCTGGCCTTTTATCTTAATGGACCTTGAACACACTTTCTAGGTAGCTGGTCTCCAGCCCTGTCTCTTGCATAGACCTTGGCCCTATGTTATAGCCTTGCTTCCACTCTTGTGTCCGGCTTTGTTTCCTGCTGTCCATGTGGTCACTTTTGTTTTCCAGCTCAGCCCCACTCATACAACAACCCTGACCTTGTTGCTCCCTGAATCAAAATCAGAGATTTTCCTTACCTTTTAGGTATTATATTTTTACCAAATATGATCACACACCTTTTTTCACAGGAGCTTTACTTTATTTGAATTGCCTCTTAGAACTGCTCTGAAGATTTATCTGAATCCAAATATCCTTTCTCATGCAGTCTGTTTTCCTGCACTTCTCTTATTTTCCTCTTCCATGCTGCTGCTTTTCCAGCTAACTCGAGTCCTAATCTGCTTCCAGACAGTCTTGGTCTCTCCCAAGACCCATATCCCAGTCTCTTAACGTTACAGAATCATTGAGGTTGGAACGGGACGCTCAAGTTATCTAGTCTAGCCTTTGTTATTCTTTGGCCTTGCAGAGTCATGTTTTGAATATCTCCAAAAATGAAGACTCCACAACCTCTCCGGGCAACAAGAGAGGTCTGACCAGACTGACAGTAAAAAAAAATAAATTCTGAGATTTAAATGGAATTTTCTGTATTTTAAATTGTGCCCATTGTCTCTTGCCCTTTAACTGGAACCACTGAGAAGAGTCTGGCTCCATCTTCTTTAGTCTCTCTCATCAGGTACTCATACATATTAGAAAGTGTGCCTGAGCTTTTGCTTCTTAGATCTTGGACTTTCTTGGAAGTACATGACAGTGTGACCTTTTAGATATGAAAATATTAATTCTTCCTCCTCTCTTGTTATATACCAATTCTCTTTTATTCTAAAATTTCCGAGGAAAAACTGCCCTACAAAAATTCCTGGATGTTCTGTTATAGCCCAAATAGTTCAAACTTGAAAAAGACCAGTGAACTCACATGGGCAACGGGAACCAAGACTGACAGTGGGAACTTAGAGATATTGCTACTGCTTGAATATTGTCTCAAGGTATCACCTTGATATTAACTACAGAATATGGATATATACAGAAAAATTTACTTCCTCTAATAAACAAAGATTTACGATGAAGTAGTATTTTCCTGCACTATCTTTTCTGCATTTCCATTCACTTTCCCAGTTTTCTTCCTATTTTCATTGCCTGTTTCATTTTTCAACCTGCGCTACTTTTTGAACATTGCTACATTTTTGCTTTCTCCCTTTTTCCTGCTGTTTTCCCATATCCTTTCCTAAGTTTATGTCTCCTTTTACCTCCTGCTTTTTTCCTTTAATTTTTTCTTTTATGGGAACAACAGGGTTCAGGTCAGCATCTGGGTGCTAAAAGGTAGACATTTTGAAGTATCAATTTAAAACATGTCAGCTGAGGAGATAGAAATTTGTGAATCGCCTTTTGAAAGTGCAAAATATGTTATTTGGGATCTATCAAAATTTATATAGTCCTTGCTTATATTTCTTCAGCACTGCCTAAAAGAGTTGTTGACCCTTTATAAAAAAGCTTTCTAATATGGCTTAAAGTCCAATGATCTGACAGATGCTTGCAGAAAAACGAGTAGCACGTTTCTGAGTTCAGCCAGAGCTTTAGTATGAAGGACTAAAAATGACAGCTGAGGATAGGAGGCAATTAGGTGATATATTCTGAGGATCTGAGATGAAGAAAACTACTGCATTGGGAAGTCCATTCAGCTTCTGAATTCTACTTCTAACTACATTCCTTTATGGGTTGATATATCAACCTGGAGACTCAGTGTGGATTATTTCATAGAATTAAAGAAACTGAAGGGTGGTCTGGAGGTCCTCTTGTACAGTCTCCCATTCAGAGTGGGTCTGCTGCTTTCCCAGTTATCCTTTTAAATCCATGATGCAACGGGATACCGAAAGGTAGGAATTCACAATTCAGCGTTAATACAGAAGTATTTTCCCTTTGTTTTTTCTCAGGAAAACTTTATTCATGGGAAAGACAACTGCTTAATGAATTCACCTGGTAATGCTTTCTGCAGCTGGTCACCTCTTGAAGCTCACCAGGAGGACATATAACAAGGGATAAGGAAAGTTGCTAGGTAGTTTTTCAATTACTTTTATCAAACAAGACAAGCAGACCTGTTTTCCCAAAAGCGGGGTAAGCTGGAATAAAAGGTGTTGTGTTCAATGTATTGTAAAATTAGAGGATGTGTTCCCTATAGTGTGTTCTTGCCAAACTGTGATGGGCTGAACAGCCATGGGGAGAGGCCTTTGCATTGTGAATGAGAAGGAACAGTTTTAACTGACTGTGTGCATTTCCGCGAAGTATAACGTCTCTATACCTAATCAGGGTTGACAGAGATCTGTGGGTATCTGTCCAACTTTGTGCCAGAGAGCTATGACTTGTACAAGGGGCTTCCTAACTTGTCCTGTTGTGGCAATTTTTTTTGTTTCTCTTGTGCTTTCAGAGTTTGCAAAGGGAATAAAATAGGTACTGATGTTCAG
>NW_009619093.1:7517-7859 GCF_000690535.1 Cariama cristata | reverse complement strand
GAAGAGTCCGTGAATTCCGCGTCATCCAACATGTCAGGAGATAGGATTGTTCATTTCAATTGTTAACAGAGTGTTCTAATAAGCAGGGTTCATATAATTGAGATTGTTGTCCACATAAGATACTGTTAGAGGTGGTTTCACAAAGATCTAAATCTTACATCTTGTTATCGTTCCCAATATACTTCCCATGAAATTCTGGTAACCAATATTCTGGGTTCCCTTGGCTCAAAAGAGTGTTCGGAGAATTAAAAATTTACACATTATTTCAGGGTCAGTTACATTATAGTATATTAATTTTCTATAATCAGTCATGTTGGTCCTTCCTTCCAGAGTATTCTGGTC
>NW_009619093.1:6169-7397 GCF_000690535.1 Cariama cristata | reverse complement strand
ATTATTTGCCTTTACTCGAGTGAAAACAAAGTCCCCAATACGGACGGCATTTCATCCCAGTTATAAATGTTAGGTTCCGAGAACTGATCCAATTGTTCTGATAGACCTAGGGAATCTTCTAATAACTTCTTCATGTCCCTTTTAAATTCCCGTACCTCAGTACTAGTGAGAGGCACATTTACAAATCCCACCCCACCCGGAGCTCCTGGCATAGGCACTTCTCGAAGTGGGAACATAGCGGTTGTCTCCACTGTTGTTTTCCTAACTAGCTTTGGAGCTGGTAGCGGATAATTTTGGATCTCTCTCTTCAATTGCCCCAATTCAGTGGTCCGGACCCTCCCACTCTCTCGAGGGAGTGGAGTAGGTGGTCTGGCCACAACTGCTCCCTCTTCCCCTCCTCCTCAATTTCATTATCTCCCAGGGGGGGCATTAGGTCCCTCTACGGGATTATAAGGGAGAGGTAAAGGTAAGTGTTCTAAAGGATCCCACCCCCTTTCCTTCTTTTTATCTTTATTGTTCCTTTTCCCAGAGTTTTTACAAAGAAAGCGTGATATACTTCCTTTCCAGCAGGAAGCACAGTCACTTTCTTCCTGACTAAAAGGTTCCTTACTACTCACATAAAGGTTCAACGCTTGACAAACCCAATCTTCTGATGATCCATATCGTGGCCAATGTAATGAATCAGGTCGTATAGGTTCCTTAGTCCATTCGAACATACACCATTGGATCATCTTTTTTCTTTTCTTTTCCCCAGGTGCAAGATATCCCCTCTTGCCCCGAGATTTTGAGCATTCTCCCCAAAGGACTGTGGGGAAGTATGCTCGGGGTAGGGTTTTTAAACCCCTCCCTTTTCCCCAAAACTATTCTTACCCGTTTGGTTTCCCATTCTTTCCCACGGGACCTCTTTCACCCAGTATTCTCTTCATCCCTTCACCGGCCGATCTCCTTGCGGAGGGACGGAACCGCGGTTCGAAGGACTCCACACTCACGTCGCAGAAACTCCTGCGTCTCACTCACACACTCTCAGTCCCATAATCCCAGCTGCCCAAATAATACTTAACAGTCAATTTTCTTACCTGGGTTCTGTGCACAGAAATTCTTGGCTGCTGCGCATAAAATGTCTTAATATATAAATACACTCCTTATCCTCCCTTTGCTTCAAGAGTCCTCCGTCCAGGTTGTTTCACCACCATCTCCTTATGAAGCAGGGCAGTAAGCCGGAGACCCC
>NW_009619093.1:0-6087 GCF_000690535.1 Cariama cristata | reverse complement strand
TTGTGAGAAACATTCACCGATGTAGTTTTTAAGAGAGGACAAAGTCTGTGAAGCAAAGCTTTATTTCAGCACTGGGTGCACGGGAGATCACCCCCGTGATCCTCCTGCAGGCACACTGGTTAGTCTCACTTCCACGTATTTATTTAGGACAGTCATTCATATTCATGCCATTTCTCGGAAGTCTGATACATATTCAAATTATTTCCCCGATGTTATTTACAACTGTGCCCTCCCACTCGCGTCTCTGCACTGTTCTCTAGGGGTCTTCTTTGAGGGTCGTGGGGTGAAGGCTCAAAGTCTTCCTCTCAGTTGAACTCCTTATTCCGGCGCCTGCGCTCTATTGTTTCAGTTATATTGCAAACCCAAGTTGACAGGTAATCCTCTCTTTCTTCCATAGAAGGGCAGGAAGGTGAGAACCAGGTAGAGACTAATCACGGCTAGGATAAGTGGTGTCAGCCAAAGCAACGTAACCCTGTACCCAAATACACAATACCCTGTCTCCGTCCCCATACTTGGGTACCTGGAAACGTACATTCTTTCCGACTGCCTGTCTGCTATGGCTTAAGCAAAACTACAATATTTTTTATCACAACATGACAAGAAAGGCTTGAAGTATTTTAACACTGATGAATTCTTTAGTCCTTACTAGAAAACCATGTAAATGTGTGAGCACAGGAAGTGAGAGAGGGAAAGAAAGAGGTTGGTGCTCTGCTTTTGATGGCAGTGCTGATACAAGTCAGCTTCAAATGCTCACAGAAATGGGTGAGGCAGTAAACGTCTCATCACTACCAAAAGAAGTCTCCTCTTGTCCTCTGTTCCCAGCTGTGATCTGCTGTTTCCTTTGTGCCAGCTCCAGCACTTCTGTGAATTTATTTAACTCCTTAAAATGTTAGAAAACAAACCCAGCAATAGTAACGTACAATTAAGTACCTTTCTACCATTACAGTGCAAGGAAATAGGGTTGCAGCTCAAAGATAAAAGTCATTAATGCTATTGGGGCTACAGTTAATGTGAGAGATCCAGGCTCAGGCCTGCTGTTCACTTGATGTATCATGGCATCTCTCAATTACCCCAGTTTCCCAAACTCCTTCTTGCACTCCTCTAAGCAGGCTTCCCCTCTTCTATACTCTGGTCTCTCCATTCCTATTTTCTTCCGGTGCTATAATCCATCTTGTCGTCCTTTGCAAGAGTAAACTCAGGCTTCATCTCCTTACGCAGAAGTGCAGGTCCTGCCCTTTTGCTTACTCAGTGAGAATGGTATTGCCAAAATAGAACAGCTCAGACTCTGGAATCACATAATGTGAACATGCCTGGCTGTGCCCTGCAACGGTCTCCTCGACCCCAGTTTCCTCCACTGTAAGCTATCATGGTCCTTCACGTGAGTAAATTAGTGTTGTGTACCAAGTTATTGCTGTCTCAGCTCATCGCCAGGGGTGGTCTGTAGCAGCTGCTTGGCTCTGTGGCAGATCTCTGGTGGCTTCACCAGGAGGTGCCAATTACCTTGAATTTTTCCCTGTTTTTAAAATGGAAAGAACCACATTATGGGAATTCCCCTGCAGCAATATCTGTCTGTCTGCAATGGGGAGTCCCAGAGCAAGTGACCAAACAAATGACTTTATGGAACATGTGTTGTGCCAGCCTGCTTTGTTTTAAAAAGGACTTAAGAGAGTTTACTCTAGTAGAATTAGAGTCAATGATACTGCATTGCAAGGAGAAAAAAAGCAGCTGTTAGGAGACAGTTAAGGGGCTGCTTGCAATGTATACCAGGGGAGAAAACTAGTCAAATGCAAGTTTAGTCAGTATTAATTTTTGCACTTCCCTTCTCTTAGTGTGACTGTGAAAGGATTTGGACAAGTACTAGCGAGGCTTTATATGCATTATTGTGCGCAGTCTGGGTAACTTGTACTGAGGAAAACTAATTTAAACATCTTGTGTACAGACTGCAGTACCTGGAGAATGAAAAGTCTAGTGAATGAAGAAAAACTAATGGCCCTTGGACTGGTCAGCAAATGCACGCTGTGGAGGAGTGCATCTCCTGTCTTCCCCTCACATAACATAGAGAAGCTGTGTGACCATACAGAAAGCACTGCATAGACCAAATCAACAGGAACACTGTACTGGAAATCAGAAAAAAAAAAAAAAAGTTGCAAATTATTAGAGCAGTTCTGGAAGATCTTTTTCGTAGAAGCAGTAAGGAAAAAAGACCTCTGTGAGCTTGTGAAAGGATGGAACAGAGATAACTGGCCTCAGTAGCAAAAATTGCATCCATCTAATAATAAAGGAACACCTTTCACTGTATGCTAAAGCAACAGAGAGGAGCTGTGTGACACGAGTTTACTCTTTTGCATTTTAGGTCACTAAGAAGCTCCCTGCTTATCCAAGCAGGCCTTCTGCTTAGTTTTACTGGGGAGCAGGGAGGCCAGGAGGGAGTATAAACAGAGAAGCAGCAACATTGTGTTTGGGAAAGGTAATTCAGCTCTAGTAGGTATGTTCGTGTTGTGCAACACTGGGAGGAATGGCAGACGTAAATGAGTGCAGACAAGGATTGTTGAGTAGCAGCAGCAGGAACCAGCAGAAACTATCAAATAGCAAAGACTGGTGGAAAATTTCCTAATGTTATCAGGGGGAGCCAGCTGAAAAGTATTTGGGAGAGTTGGAGATAGGGCAGGATTTCAGATCCATGTGGCGTAAACAACACAGCCTGAAAAAGATAGTTTGATTCCATAGGATCTGAAATTGGAGGTAACAATGAAATGGATAGGGTTCCGTATCAATTTCAGCATGAGATGTGCTTGTGTCAGAATAATACCCAGAAAACACTGAGTGGAATAAGAAATTCCAGATTTATAGGAGGAGTAAAACTAGGCAAAGATGAAAATGTACAGCTACTGCACACCGCTCATCTGTGATGAGTGTAAGTTGCTGGTGTCAGTACTGCCCAGGAGTCCTCAGGAGCACTGCACGGTAAGTGTTGCTAAACCATACAGACCGCAGCATGAGTTTTCTCTGGAGCCTTGTGCGCTTCTTCCTTCAAAAGCGAGGGTGTTCTGTCATGGTCCTGCAGGACATACCCCATGTTCCAGTCACTGAAGTCAGCTGTCTCTAGAGGTATAATGACACTGCTTTTCCCCAGCCTATTTCCTTTGGGTTGTCAAGGTTATACCAGGTCACCTGCTAGATCTTTGTGACCGTGAGAAAACCTAATTAACGCCTGTGTCCTGATGCCAGGCCCAGAAGAAGTGCAATTCCAAATATGCTTTGCTTGGTGGTCTGGTTAACATTATGTTGATGGATTTGGAGCTGATGCAGAAACAAGTAAGGCACCCTTTCTATCTGGAGTTCACTTGCTAGACCTATGAGTACAGGCTCCCCAAGGTCACAGAATTGTTTTGGTTGGAGAGACCTCTTGAGATCATCTCCCTCACCCCTACCTGCAAGCAGGATCAGCGAGGATCACTGGGACAGGTTGCCCAGGACCATGTCCAGATGGCTTCTGAATATCTCCAAAGATGGAACATCTCCACAACCTCTCTGGACAACCTGTCCCAGTGTTTGACCACTCTCACAGTAAAAAAGTGTTTTCTTGTGTCCAGATGGAATTTCATGTTTTTTAATTTATGCCCATTGCTTCTTGTCCTGCCAGTGGCCACTGCTGAGAAGACTCTGGCTCCCTCGTCTTTATTCTCTCACATTCTATATTTACAAACATTGATAAGGTCCCCCTGAGCCTTCTCTTCTCCAAGTTGAACAATCTCAGCTCTCTCAGCCTTTCCTCATATGAAGGATGCTCCAGCCCTTTCATAAACTTCATGGCCCTTCACTGGACTCACTCCAGTATCTCCATGTCTCTCTTGTACCAGGGGAGCCCAGCACAAGAGGGTCACCCCAGGTGCAGCCCCACCAGTGCTGAGTAGAAGGAAAGGATCACCTCCCTTGACCTGCTGTCAACAGAGATCCCTGTAGATTTAACTCCCTCTCATTATGGCTGAGCTCAGGATCCCTCCCATGTATGTGTACCAACAACTCTCCAGACACCAATGGGCTAACATCAAGTTTTACTGCACTTTCTAGAGCATCCTTGGTCCAAAACTCACCACTTTCTGGGTTAAGTTTGCAGCCAATAATGTGCTGCTCCTGTTGTGCAGGGGTGGAGGCTGTCATAGTCTTCCTGTCCAAGCAGGAACACCTCTGCACCCTACAGAATTGCTACCAAATATTGCTCCTAAGTGCAGACTACAGATCACTGTGAAGGCTGTCTCAGTAGCCTAGCTCTGTGCTAGACAATGTGATCCCTCCTGACCCGATGTAGGTGGTCCCAGGTTGGAGTGTTTTGGATGGCTGAGTCACAACTTGCTGCACTTAGTACATAGTGCCAGTCATTCTTTGCCTTGTAGCAAAGACATTTGATAAGGAGGGACAACAGCTACCCCATTGGGAAACTGCAGGAGTTTGGCTTTGACGTCCACTGTGTGAGTTTCCTATGGACACTACAAGCTGCTAGAAAATGCTTGGGCAAGTTCAGAAGTGTATTGATCCAGCTGATCAGATTCACTTGGGCGTTGTATTAAGTTTGCCCTTGCCAACCAATTCTACTACGCTGCTATCAAGCCACTCCTCTACCTCTTCTGGAGGGAGATGATGGGGTTGGTGCTCCACGAGCTGGGCCTGTTGGTATACACTGTCAATGTTCTCTCTCTGATTCAGGATGCAGGAGACCCGGTGCATGTGGAGGCCCACGAAAAATTCTTCTTAGTATCCTCCTCCATGTTGGTCAAGCTGTGTCCTCATGGTTGGAGTCAGGTGGAGACAAACCTTTTCCTGCCTGTTTTACACATCACTCAGTGGGCCCTGGCCTACTGCTGTCTCTGGGTACCTATGTGACCCCCTTTTGCTGAGTCAAACTGGAGGCTGGGGCGTCAGAATGGCTGCACAGATGGGACAGGACTCCTAAAAGGTCCTTCCCTTTGGAGGGATCAGTGTTCATCTGGTCTTGTTCATGTTTTGCGCCTCAACATCCTTTGCCTCAGCCTTGCAGCCCCGGCCAGCCTCCAGAAGAAATACTTAAATTTGTGGTGATCACAACTGTGGTTGGGTTTCTGAGTGGGCCTTGAGTCTCACTCTGGAGAGCAGGGAAACCGTGGCTTGCTCCGCACCACAGCTCAGTGTTAATGAAAATTTGCAGCTGGCGTGTGCCAACTGAGGAGAGATCAGGATGAAAAGTATAGAATTACAAGGGTAAGTATTAATCCATGCTGATGAGGTGACCCAGCCAAATGGGGGCACCTCAAATGTGGTTTTACACTGGATTCTTATACCCTTCAAATGTTTAGGTACAACACGATTTGACTAATCACTCACACTTATGGTACCAATTACTAATCACAGTAAAACTTTGCAAAGTAACTGTATTTCCGCAGCGTTCTTGCTGCCTGTCTGTTGGTCCAGATGCCCCTGGAGTCAGTCTTGGTAAAGTTACTGACCTCCAGACAGTACTGAGATACTATGCCAGACAATGCTGGGATGGCTTCTGGTGTTGTCCGGGGGTATCCTTTGTCTTTTATGGACAGCTCTAAGCCTGCAAGAAGCAAAGTCCTTATTTCCAAGGCTGGGCTGTCTTTTAGTTTGTTTTACTTAGGCATGAACAATACCAAAGTTAATGCACTTTCATACTATAAAGACTGGTTGATATAATAGTTAAGGAAGGGAATTTCCATAACATCAGTCCCTACACCTTTGCACTTGAGCATCCGGAGAGGCTTCTGTGCAGGAGTGTGAGGTGACCAGCAGGAACACACTGGCGGGTGCGCCCTTGCCTGCCACCGATGCCTCCCAATACCACAAGCAGCTCCTAACAGCTCGCCTCCACCTTGTCAAAGCGCCCACAGGAGCAGTGGGCCCACCAGGCCTTCCCTCACACAACGCCTTCCCAGGAGCAGAGTTGGCCCAGTCCTCCGGGCTTCTGACTGGGACGCCAACCGGGGCGGTCGCCTTACCCCTTCCTGCTGCTCCCCGGGGAGAGGAGCTCAGCCCACAGCTCCTGCGGAGAGGCCTCTCCCTCTCCCTCTCCCCTCTCCGTGCCCGGGCGCT
>NW_009619092.1:0-3653 GCF_000690535.1 Cariama cristata | reverse complement strand
AATAGTTCTGTTTCGGCCAAACCAGGACATTCCACCTCTTATTTCATACCATTAATATCATACTCAGGTCACTATGGTTTTTCTTCCCAACTCCAAATAATTATACATATATACATATTATACATACAGACAGACACTAGTTTATGATCGGGGGTTTCCATCTATCAGAGCAGTCTCTCAGGGCATGAGAAATGGTGTGAGATTTAGCAACGGTTTGTGCCCGTGGATTGCAGGTTAAGCATGTCGACTTCGAGGAAGTTACTGGATGCCACTTGTTGAAGCTACCTCCGGTTGTCATCACCACGGTGTTAGCCTGAAAGACACTTAGTGAATACCGTTAGTGTTATGTACCAGTTAACATCATACAATTAAAAGCCGGGCAGCAATATCTTGCCAGAGTGGAGCCGCGCAAATGGGTTTTCCTCTGCGCTGCCAGTTACTCTGCTTCCACTGCTTGAGCCATCTCAACAAGGCATTTGCTACCATCCATGAGTCAGTATACAGATGAAGTACTGACCATTTTTCTCTTTCAGCAATGTCTAAGACCAGTTGGATGGCTTCTGCAAACTGACTTGATTCGCCTTGTCCATCAGTTACTTCAGTGACTCATCGAATAGGACTCCACACAGCTGCTTTCCACCTCCGATGTTTTCCTACCAAATGGCACGATCCGTCAGTGAGCAGGGAATAACACTTTTCATTATCTGGTAGTTCATTATACCGTGGAGCCTCATCAGTGCGTGTCACATCCTCTTCTTCTGGTGACATGTTGAAATTATTTCCTTCTGGCCAGTCCAAGATTCCTGGGCAATTAGTATTTCCTATTCGAGCCTGCTGTGCGATTAATGCGACCCACTTACTCCATGTAGCTTTGGTTGCATGATCAGTAGACAGAGTTTTACCTTTGAACATCCAGCTCAGTACTGGTAACCGGGGTGCCAGGAAAAGCTGTGCTTCAGTGCCAACCACTTCCGAAGCAGCTCGAACTCCTCATAGGCTGCTAATACTTCTTTTTCGGTTGGAAGGTAGTTAGTCTCGAAGCCTTCGTACCCTCGATTCCAAAATCCTAGGGGTCGACCTCGGGTCTCTCCCGATGCCTTCTGCCAGAGACTCCAGGTAGGCCCATGGTCCCCAGCTGCGGTGTAGAGTCCATTTTTAATACCTTGTCCTATTCGGACTGGTCCAAGGCCTATGGCATGCACAATCTCCTGTTTAATTTGTTCAAAGACCTGTCATTGTTCAGAGCCCCAATGAAACTCACTTCTTCTTTTGTGTTACTTGATAGAGAGGGCGTACAATCTGACTGTAGTCAGGAATATGCATTCTCCAGAAACCCACAATGCCTAAGACTTGAGTTTTCTTCTTATTAGTTGGTGGGGACATGGTTGTTATTTTGTTAATTACTTCCATTGGGATCTGACAATGCCTATCTTGCCATTTAATTCATAGGAACTGAATCTCTCTTGCAGGCCCCTTGACTTTCCCTCTTTCGATGGCAAAGCCAGCTTTCAGAACAATTTGGATTATCTTCTCACCTTTCTCAAAAACTTCTGCTGCGATGTCACCACACACAATGACATCATCAATGTACTGCAGGTGTTCTGGAGCTCCACCCTTTTCCAGTGCAGTCTGGATCAGTTGATCGCAGATGGTCAGGTCGCGTTTCCACCCCTGGGGCAGGCAGTTCCAGGTGTACTGGATGCCCCTCCAAGTGAAAGCAAACTGCAGCCTGCACTCTAGTGCCACAGGAATAGAGAAGAACGCATTAGCAATGTGAATGGTAGCATACCACTTGGCTGCCTTTGACTTCAGTTCATAGTGGAGTTCTAAGATGTCTGGCACGGCTGCGCTCAGCGGTGGTGTAACTTCATTTAGGCCACAAGAGTCCACTGTCAGTCTCCATTCCCCATCAGACTTTTGAACTGGCCATATAGGACTGTTAAAGGGGGAGCGCGTCTTACCGATTACTCCCTGATCTTCTAACTGTTGAAGCAGTTTGTGAATGGGGATCAGGGAATCTCGGTTGGTGTGGTATTTTCATCCGCGCACTGTTTTGGTGTCAATTGGCACCTGCTGTTCCTCCACTCTCAGCAGCCCCACAACAGAAGGGTCCTCTGAGAGGCCAGGCAAGGTAGACAGCTCTTTAGTATCATCAGTCTCTAGAGCTGCTACATCAAAGGCCCACCGATACCCTTTTGGGTCCTTGAAATACCCTTTCCTAAGGTAGTCTATACCCAGAATGCATGGGGCCTCTGGGCTAGTCAGAATGGGGTGTTTTTGCCATTCGTGCCCAGTTAGGCTTACTTCAGCCTCCAACACAGACAACTCTTGGGATCATCCCATCACCCCAGAAATATGAATGGATTCTGTTCCTATGTGATTTGATGGCATCAGAGTGCACTGTGACCAAGGCTCTATACTCCTGTGGTTCTGACGTACCAGGCCATCAGATCCACACAGTCCAAAACACTCTGTTGTCCCTCTCCTCCACCTACCTGGAGGCAGGGCCCCTCTACTTCTGTCTCCTCATGTTGGATAGGGAGAGGTTAGAATCCCATTTACCCTGACTGGAGTGACGCCTACTAGAAACTGGGGTAACAATCCTCCTATCACTCCTCAGGGAGCTCCTTTTTGCATTTGTCCTACCTTGTAATTCATGTATTCATGCCTCTAGGTCAGCAGTAGGTTTTCTGTCCCATTTCCTCGTGTCGTCTCCACGATCATGCAGGGAAAACCACAGGACACCTCACATCGTGTACAATTTCTCTTGACTCAGTCCTGGAGGAGGGTGTCGTCGTTTAGTGGCTGCAATACGGGGTCATGTAGGTGGAAAGTAGAATCTATCCTCAATCTTGGACACTTTGTCACACACCTGTCCAATGATGTTCTCAGATTTCTCAGTCAATTTTTCCACAACTGAGATGCGAGCTTCTAGGGAAGAACAGAGGTTATGTTCATATTGCCGTAGTCAGCCAGCTAGTGCATCTCAGTCTCATCCTCCTTCTCTTGTGATGGCTCTGGTTCAGCCTCATCCTCCCAAAAACGAGCTGATTTTTTGGTATATTTCTATTTCTTCTGCTGTACAGGGGCAAGTGATACAGGCACAGGTTGGTCCCCTGACCCAGCTGCATCACCCATCGCTGGGGTCTAGAGCAGACTGTAGCGTAGCCAGAAGATTGCGCAGCAAGTTGACTGTTGCTGGAGTCACAGAGGTGATAGTGCCCATCACCAGGGTCAGAGTGGCTGCAGTGGGGGATGGGGTGGCTTTGGCACACGTGGTGGAAGTTGAGATGGTTTCACAGCACCTACACCTGTACTGACATTTAATATTATACCACAGCACAAAAACATTCAGAGAATATGATATTAAGTTCATGCCAGTTTGACAGTCCCAATAATATTCAAAATTCTCAATTTTGGTGCAATCAGGTTCGCAGTCAAGGGAGAACTACCATTTCCCCAAGTAAAATTGTGAATATAATTACTAACAAAACGGCTAGCCCGAAATACACAGATAAAACCGCTACTATTGGTTCACGACCTGAACTGCTTGTCATCACTCTATAGACATAAAGGATCAAGGATATAACAGTCCATCTTACCACAGCGTAAGTCAGTGCCAACTCCCCTAGCACAACCACACCTATCACCTA
>NW_009619091.1:26928-55924 GCF_000690535.1 Cariama cristata | reverse complement strand
CACCCCTGTAGCCCCCTCTGCTACCAAAATCTTGCCACGCAAAGACATCACACATGGAGAGAATCATACTGCAAGTAGAGGAAATTATCATATCATGATATATACGTATATGAATACCAATTCTTACCTAAATAAACTCACTGTATGCATGGAATCATCTGTTTTATATGAAACACTTTTCATGTCAGTAGATTATAGGTACTTCTGTTTGTGTGAAAGTCACTGTGCTCAAGCTGATATCAGCTACCTTTATTGGCCTATACGAGACAAAATGAAGACTAAATGATCTATTTGAAAAGCTAGAGGAATTTCAATTACTCAGAAATCTGTCCAGAACACTGTATGTTGCTATAGCTGCCCTTGCAGAAAATGCTGCAGGAGTTTTGTTGCTCAAGAGTAGCCGGTGCCAGCACTGCACGAGCGCATCGTGGTGAGTCGTGGGCTCTGGCTCTGACATGGCAATGCAGCGGTATGATGAAGAGCCCCTATCTCCACCCTGTGCAACCACTGCATGTCCATCCTAATGCAATAGCCTTAGTGTTCCTGTGATACGTGTCTATGATTTGAAGCATGCTATTACCAAATATTTTTTCCAAAAAAAAATCAAGTTTCTTCCCCCACTTCCATCCTATTCATGTTCTTATCCCAGGTTGACCAGACTGAAACACGAGTGCCTTGTGCTTCAAATGCTGTATTGCTTATTTCTCACCCATGATGGCCCTTGCCTTCCTCAGGGAGGGAGAGTATGTGGGTTTTCTGTGGGAACAGATGTTTTGTGCCCAGGCAGGTGAGGAGGAGCATGCCTGCAGGTGGGGAGCAATGACTGGATCTGAGGTGGCTCTAGGTCTGTGGGTCCCCAGTGGCTGCTGTGTGCCTGGCCGAGTGCAATGTTCACCACAGCCTGCGTCCAGCAATTTGTGGCAGTAATAGGATGTTACTGCCTAAAAATTGATTCCATTCAATGTTCTCCCAGTAACTGAAAACTTTACAGTACATCAGTGTCTTAGTAAAATACGGTGTACTATTTTTACTTGATTCAATTTATAACATATAATTATAAAAAACATTAGCAGTGCATATGTCTAAACTGTGAGTTCTCAGTTCATCCCAAAAGCCATAAAGCATTGTAGCGTGGGTGTAGGAGCCCATGCACGACTTTCAGGATGAGCATTAGCCTGACCTGCATGGTGCAGCTGCTCTCCAGCCTTGTGAGAAGCAAAGAGCAGAGAGCCAGGAAAAACCGAAACAATCTCCAACTACGTGACTCTCAAGAGTTGGGGTCAGGGGGCACGTGTTCAGTGCCTGCCCTCTATTTTCACTAAAACAGATGAATTTTAGAGTAGGCACTGACCTACGTAATGTGGGAAGCCTTGCTTGCAACTGTTCCTGGGAGATCAGCAGAGGGGTCTGGGTGTGGAGTGTGAAGGGGTAATAACGTTTTTTACATATTTTTTTTTCGCTTGCTAGCTATTTAGAGTCCAAACTCATTAAATCCATGCATTACAATTCAGTGGCCTTTGAATGAATGGATTAATTCAGTGTTATTTTATTGCTTTCCTCCTGCAGCTGTGCAGTCTAAAGTTATCTTGTTTTCTCATTTATAAGTGTTGTAAAAGAAGCTCCCTGGAGATGATGCAGTGTGCTTAACATGACAGCCTCCACTGAGCTCGATTGCTGCGGACAATCGTCATAACTTCTCAAAGCTGCAGCCTGGGCCACGCTTCACGGGGGATGTATTAACTGCAAGTTTCCCCTTTTTTGCTGTTTCACCTAGGGCTCTCTGAAACACTAAGAAAGGTGCAGATCATCAAGGCAGTGGTATTGATTTGTGATGTTTGGGCTTCCTTTTTTTCCTGTGTGTTTTTTTTTTCTTTTTTTTTTGCCTGGGATGACTGTGAATGACACCTTCTGGCAACACTGTCAAAGCAGCTGCAGGTCCAGGAAAAATGGTATTAAGAATTAGAATTTGTGCTCTTCTTTGTTTTTATATAGAAAATGATGGATTTTTGGTTATTTGTAAACAGAAATCTCTCACACTGAGCACAGCAGGCTTTGGAAAAAATATCTAGAATATCTCAGACCACTTCTGCTCAGTGGGCACTAGGAGGGCTGTGGTAATGTGTGCTGCATTTTAACAAAAAACTTCCATCTACTTTGGCATAACATTTGAAAGCCTTGATGGATTTTGTCTTTTCCTAGTAGATAATGAAAGTTTGATTTGATTTTCAGGATGAATGGTTATTCAGATCAGTAGCTGGCAATGTTATCTGTATTCAGCATGTCTATGAAACATACTTGACTTCTCTGGAGAAGGGACTGAGGGGTGATAAATCTCATCCTTTAACTTCTGCAGCTGAGCTGCCCTTGGCCAGCCCTCCCCTGAGGGATGGTGGAAAGGAAAGCCGGCAGCACTTCTAGGGTGCTAACTTCTCTGTATACAAACTGTGCTGTAGAACCCCTGATCACCCCGAGCCTTTTCCTTCCTGCAGGCTTCATCTGCCCCATCTCACTTTCTCTGCATTTGTGTTTCAGATGAAAGGGGACCACCCCAGACCATTGTGGTGGAGGCAGGTCCCACCCAGCACTGCTGCAGCTCTTTGCAGGGGAAATACAGGAAACATAGGCTTTCCCTTGGCAAATGGGCATTGAGTGTGGGTAAAGAGGATGAAATCTGCTTTGTGGTGTAGGCAGGATGGCCATCAGTTGGAGGAAAGCTCCACCGAAACAATTTTAGGACTTCAGAAGCTGAGCAGTAAATGCAACAGAATCAGTGGAGCCCTTTCTGCCTGGTCACTGCATACTGTACGTTCCAGCCTCCTAGGAGCTGGTTACGCCTTTGCTTTATCCAGAAGTTTCCTTTTATTTTAGTTCAAACATCCTCTTTGATAAATCTGGGATAGCAATCCCCCCCTCAACTTTTTTCTTCCTGTAGAATTTTAATATGAATATTTCATAGCTGGAGATCTTAGACCTCTGTGCAAGTTCCTCCATGAAATGAGTAGCCTGCCCACAGCCCTGGGAAGCAGGGCAGCCAATGCGAGCAGGTAAATCTCTGTGGTTTGTTTGGAGGACACTGGAGGCAGGAGGGATCTCAAAAATGATCCAGAAGGCTTGTTTTGGCTCTTGGTCTAAGGGACCTTGGGGATACCTCGTCTTCTCCAAGGAGCACCTCCACGGACACTGTGGCCACACACACTGCAGTTTCAGAGAGGCTGAGCTCTCTGCAATCTCACTGCTGAGAAACTGGAACACTGTTGGTGCTGCCATGAGGGCAAGGATGAGCTGCCTTTTCTCCAAATCAGCTCAGCCTCTGTCCTCTGCTGCCCAGCTGCTGGCACGCTATGTATTTTGTTTAGGCTGGGTGTTCACAGGCCCTGAGTTATATTGCCTTTTAGGATTCACTCCTCTGTCCTATGGTTGATACCACTTTGCTCCTAAGATGAAATCTGTGTCCTCCTGCCTCTTGGCAGCTATGGGTCATTTGGGACAGCCAAGAAGCTGTGTCTCAGGAAGACAGGTTAGCTTTCCAGGAGTAAACTGCAGCCTCAATCCAGCTATGCTTTCCTCCATTCTGAGTGTTTAACTTTCTGTTTGAAGTTGACATTGCATCAGGGAAAAGCTGACAGGTAAAGGTAGTTAAAGAGTTTCCAAAGGCAAGATACTTAGATGGACTGTAAAATTTCTTAGACTGCTCCCTCCCTCAGTAGGTAATTAGTAAACTACTCACTGAGATTATTTCCTATTAATAGGTTTGAATAAACACATAGTCCTTATGCTGCTTTGGGTTTGGTACCTGATAGCCTGAAACACACATGTAGGTAAATGTGGAAAATAAATTACTCACCAGTGCTTATGGGCTATAACTCCAGATCTAACTATGTGTGGGACGACTTAATGCTGCTTTAAAGGGGAGCTTGTTTACGAGGAGCTGGATGATAGATCTGCAGGAGAGAATTAGACTCAATGTGTCCTATACCCATTAATTGAATCGGGATGAGGTGCTTGCAGGGAGAGTGTGTTTAGACAACATCAGGGCTTGGTTTGTGCCTGTACTGCCCTGGCTGAAAGCTGGAGCTGTGCCTGTAAAATCCCAAAGGCAAGCGATGAATCATCTTCATCACTTGCAGCTGCTCCAGTGTCGGTGTCTGTTTAGCAGAGGTGCTTTTGGCCTGGCTTCTGCTTGGTGCTGCCATACGATCGGAGCAGGGCAAGCTGGGGGCTCTCCTAGGACCCAGAAAAGCCGGCAGCAGGCCCGCTTGCATGAGGTCGTGTGCTCCCTGGGATGCAGAGCTGTCAGCCTCCATTTCTGGTTATGCTGGCAGACTTGCTCTGTGCTCGTGCATTAACTTCTGTAGCAGTCGTTCTCTCCCAGGGTAGAGAGAGCATCCATTTCTGCCAAAACTGTTTCTTTGCAATTAGCTCCAAAGAGAAGAGCTCTTAGTGCAGAGATAAAACACCTGTGGGATGAGCAAGATGTTTGCTCTTTTGCTTTGAAAGTCCTTTGTTTTCAGGAAGGATGTGGCTGTCATCTCATAATTAAGTTCTGGAAAATTGTCCACATCATTAGATGGAGGTTGCAGTGAGGAGAGAGGGGTTTTGATCTTAAAATCTAAGAACATTTAAGCATGTTTAGACCATTTATAAATTGTTGTAAAATACAAATCTTTGGGAAAAGGCTTAACGCAGCACTCATTAATACTAGCATTAGGTCAATGCACAAAAATCCAGTAGTGCAGCAGTAGCTTTCTGGTTTAATTTTGGCATTCTCTCTTACAATTACTTTGGTTTTATTTTTAACCAGGAGCACTAACGTTGATATTCACAGATGTAAGTAGTGTTATATAGGACTGGGGTGGACCTCTGGAGAGTCTTCAGTCCAACTCTGAGATAAGACCAAGTTCATCTACTTCACCCCTGAGAAATATTTGTGTCACCTCTTCTTAAAGCCTTCCACAAAGATTCCTCTAACTTCCAAAGGAAAAAATACTGAGTGTCAGGCCCCGGACTGTACTCATTATTCCAACTGAGGCCTTACCAATGTTGAAGAGAAAGGAATAATTGCCTGCCTTATTAATGCAGGCCATGAAATCTGCCTCCTGTTCATCAGCATTGCCTTGCAAACTCCTGCTCAGTTCAAGATGATTCCTAATGCTTTTCTGCATATTGCTGCCTGACTAGTTATCACTGACATTGTACTGCATATTTGATTTTACCTTCCTTGGTGTAGGGATTTACATGTGATAAAACATTTTGAATCATGTCAGACAGGAAAGATATATATCAGAAGCAAATATGGCTTTGAAAGTCAATGTAGTTTCTAATGTACAGTCAGTTACTCTATGATAGCTGCTCCAATAACAGCAGAGAGATTTTATTTCCATTTGGTAGGTGTTATGTATTTTGTTTCTAACAAATATGAATAACTGTGGTAGCTACTCATTTTCAGTTAAACCGGGAAGCTACTGATTTCCTGTTGTTCCCAGTACACATCTGAGGGTGAATATATTTATATTCCAGACCTTAGGAAATTTTGTGCATTTATAGGTACAGTAATGTTAGGGTTTGGCATACAGAAAAGATCCATGAGACAGGATATATGCTGATTAGCAGTGTCTTCTCATTGACCACAAACAGCTAAAGAAGTTTTCTATACCTGTCCTGACATAATCTTCCATTAATATAAAAACTTGAGCCCAATGATACCTTCAACTTTGTGATACCAACCTCGGGAGAGGAATTGCACCCAGCCCAGTAGTATTTTAAATGTGGTTAAAAGAAATTTTCAATACTTGTAGAAGCTATGTGAGATAGCTTAGGACTTTCTTGAATTTCTTGATACATGATCTCCATGCATGGAGCTTTTGTTCTGTTTACGGGTGTAAAAACACGCTGGGTATGTGCAGATGGGAGTGTTAAATTCAGCTTCAGACAGCTGCAGTGATTCTAAATAGGAATAGGATGGGTCACAATAATTTATCAACAGACTTGTTTTCAGTCTCCTGTTCTAGGCTGAAGAACCTCTTTGTGCAACAGCATAATAACCAGCAGGCAGATGACTTTGACTCTCGCTCTCAGGGGCACATGAATGAGACCTAATGAAAATAGCAGGGAGACAAAGAGCGATAGCTACTTCACACTGCTAGCAAAGATAGTCCTTTCTAACACTCCATGCATCTGTAACAGTCCACAGCTACAACACACTGGACAGGGCTAACAACTGTAAACAATGTTATCAGAGGACAAAGTGGGCTGTATGCATGTTTATTCCAGATAAATTAACACAGGCCTGTTCTTCACTGGAGCAGAGAAAAAAAAAAAAGGCAATTCTTTGTCACTCTGCAAAAAACTGATTTGAAAAGAGCAGTTCTAACCAAGTATGTTTGGAAATTGAAAGTCAGTGGTGATGAGAGGCTGATCTTCCACTGTCTTATCTTTCACTGTCATCCTGCTTGTCAGCTAGAAAGAGGGATGTTATCTAAATATGCTGCTCATGAGGAATGCAAAGGAATGCAGAGAGATTGTAGATCCAGTCCAAATTTTTGGTTATGGTGTCTTCATAGCCTCTAACAGGGATGTTTAATTCCCTGAAATTACGTTTGCTTTTTTGCTGAAAAAAAAGATGGTCTTTTACCAATGTTTAAAGCGTGCATCCAATAGTAAGACAAATAGACTGAGCAAATCCCTCCCTGCCAAAATAAAACATCTTTAAAATGCCATGTTTGGTCTCATAGCAAAACTCCAGCTGAATGCACCAAAGTAAATGGGACATTTGCCTGATAGGTCTCACTAGCTGCTGGTAGGACTAGACACAAAACACCCAGGATGAGTTATAAAATGTAGTTGTAAAAATAGTTCAGTTTTACAAAACATAGTGGTGACAGATGTGAAGTGCAATAATAGCCTATGCAATGTTAGACTTAAAGAAAATCTTTACTGTATTACCATGAAAATAATTTCCCCACTTCTACAAGTCTTTTTCTTATTTTTTCCATAGTTTTATCCCTGCACTTTCGAAAGAAACAATGATGTATAATTAGGAGACATACTGGGAAAAGAAGTCCTGAAGAAGGTATTGTTGAGGTTTGATACTTTTAACACTCCCCCTCCCAGCCTTGACTGGCATGGTTGGGTACATTCCTCACAGGTGCCACATGACTCACTTTAGGAGTAAACCCTGAGACCTGCAGCTTGTGCTCCCCTGCATGCCCACTCTATACATGTCCCACAGACGGAAACACCGAAAAGCATTATTTAAGGTATTTTGAAAGCTATACCTCTAATAATGCCCTTATACAAATAACTCCGAAGAGTTACCCTGGAAAAATATATGGTGCCCTCATTGCTCATGTACACAAGAGAGGATGTGAAACTGGATCAGGTATGAGGTAATGACTGAGATGTGGAGAGTGTCATATGGGAGAAGACCAGAAGGGCTTTATTTATTCAACCTAGGAAAGGGCAGGAGGATATGTGATCACTTCCAATTAGATGAATCGGGGAAAGAAACACCATGGAAAACTGTTTTAGTTCAAATAAAAAGTTATCATGAGGAAAACTAGATATAAAGTAGCCACAAATCTGAAATGGAAATAAAATCACAATTTCTAACCTTCACAAAAAGAAATAAATTAGACTGGGCAAATAATGAACTTTAAATGAAGTGTTTATCAGCTGTAGAATAAAAGGCATAATGGGACAAAACTCGATGGCTATTCTTTGTTTAGCAAAACTTCAAGCTTTTTTTTTTTTTCTTCTCCTTTAAAGAATGGTAGTTGCAGCAGTTCTTGTGTGTTTGAAAAACAGTCATTGCTTATTGAAGAACCTTTTATGCTCAAGGGACCAATCTACTTAACATTAATAGGTCTGCTGCGGTACAGCCTTTGGTTGTGTCATGGTTCACACTAAATAACCACCCTGCCACTCTTTGAAATACGTGGGAAACCTTCCACTGGCTGTACTTACAGTAGCCCTTTGCTGTGAATTAGGCAATAGAGCATCCATCCCTGTCGACTTCGCAGCCCCAGCTGCATTTCGCAAAGCGCTCAGAGCAGGCAAACGTGCAAGGACTGTTGCTACTGTGCCCACAACCTGGCAAATGATTCATAGTAAACAATCCATTAGGTTTTTTTTCGTCTCTGTTTGTTGTGAATTATCTGTGAACCAGATGGTTGTAATGAATTAATTCAGCCTTCAGAATTACTTCATAAATACTTTTATACCAAAAAATTCCAGTCCAAAGCATTTGCTTTGACTTTGCCTTGACTTCTCATCCCAATGAAATGAGTCCCCTCTCTGCTTCCTGGTTAGGAAGGCCAGAGGACTAGGAAGTGGTGCTGCAATTTATAGCCCAAAGGTAGAAGGGCTGAATATTGAAAGCATCATGGTCCCCATTTCCAGCTTTTTTGGAAAGAGACTGCTATAGTGAGTTGGACTGAAGCACTGCCCAGTTATGCACAGCTTGAAAAGCAGTAGTAGTTATGCTAAAATCAACAGAAAAAATCAGCTACACAAGCAAGCATATGCTATAGTTATCTTTTGATATTGTCTTTTACAGTACTGTAAGTTTTAACTTCATTTCAATTAATTTCATTCAATTAATTAATTCAATCACTGTTGTTTCTAGCAAATATTTCAAAACTGAACTTAATTTACTTTAAGTATGATTTTATTCTTAATTCAAGTTCTTTTTTTAATTGGAGTGCCTTTCCATAACAAAAGAAGGAAATCTATTTGGCTTGCCATCTTCTAGTCATTCCCTAGAAATTCAACTAGTGTATTCTGAATAGATACTCTGGAAGTAAGTATTCAAAGTAAACCTCTCAAATTATTATTGTCAGGTTCCCAGAGACCACACTACTAATTACTTTTCTTTTCCTATCAAAGTTGTATCTGAAAATTGAGTAGTGTGTTTACAGATGGGTTTTTTTTCCCTCACCCTATAGCTAAAGGAATATACACCATAATTTATGAAAGACGATTAGCGTGCAGGGAATTACCTTTCCCTGTGTTAGTACAGTGCTCAGAACAATTATGCACTTGAGCGCTGCTATAGCAGACATGTGTAGCAATGGTGTGGTAAGTAGCCTGTTAAAATGACATGACATGAATGATTTCCTTCTCATTTGTTGCTAGTCACTGCAGGATTGGAGATGTAGGAGGTTCTTTGAAAAGGCAGCTCCTCCAGAGAGCTTGCCTGGATGCAAGGCTCAGAGAACAGGTTTGGGCTGCAGTGAGCATCCAGCAGCAGCTGCCCTGGCTGGGCACCGCATGTGCAGCCAGCCCTTGCAGCTGGCAAGGGCCAACCTGCCCCCTTTGGTGATTTTCTGTCTCAGGTGTTTTGATGACGTGTGCCCATGCGGGAAGTACTTCTGAAGGTGATACTGAGTCAGCCTGCTTCTGCCTCCGCTTCCGTGTTTGGGTGTATATAACAAATGCTGTTGGTTGTTTGGAAGAAAAGGATGTGTGATTTCGTGAGGATGATGCTGGCCTCTCGGAACAGTTTGCTGACGTGTGATTTGTAAAAGCAAGAAAAACATAGATTGAGGTAGCTTGGTGTAAATCTTGTTAAGTAAGCCTAGTTTACATCCACCATGCCTAGATAGAGATGAAGACCTTTTCCTGTGCAGCTCTGCACATCTTGATGGCATCCCACGCTCAGCGCAGAGGCCCGAGCGCTACTCTGTCTGATGCTGCTGTGCTCAGCTCTCAGAAATTGCCGGGGTCTTGCCCGTGCTGGGAGCAGCCTCGCAGCGGTGCGCTGGGCCAGCGGCACTCCGCCTGGTGCACGTGTAGCTACACTGGCCTAGTGGCTGCTTGTCTTCCCATGGGCATGCTCCTAAAAGTTAGGCTGGTGAAAATGCAAGTATAACTCTACAGCAGAGTAAGATCTTCTGCTCATTTTGCTATGTGACTCGGGTATTGTGTTTCTTACCACTGTAGTTGGGATGGGAGGAGGAACCGCCCAAGTGGCAGGATTAAGAGATGGTCCCTCTGTCTTGTGCTTGGCCCTGGTGGAGTCTCAGCACAGCATTTGACTTGTGTCTTGTAATAGTGAGTGCAGCATTTGGGGAGAACTAGGGGGCAAAAATGTTTTTTGCATTGCTATGTTCCTGATTTGTATAAAAACTACTGGGAGATAAGAACCAAGCTGTAAAGAGAGCCTGACTATCCCCAGTGGTTAGGCTAGTGTCAGAAGAAGTGGGAGACTCTTTACATCTTAGCTTAGCGGGATGTCTTGACATCTAGGGCTTAGCAGGACCCTGGCTGCAGCTGCTCAGCCCCACACGCTCTCTCTGCTGAATAACTGCCCACTGCAAAGGGGCATCCCCTGCACTCGCCCAAAATGTCAGATAATCTCATGGTCCTCAGAGCATGCACAGCAGATGCGAGAGACTGAGGCCATGCAGCCTGGAAAGACCCTGGATTGCACTTTATCTGAAATAGATACATTTTAGTTCGGGGAACGAGTGCTTATCTGTTGATTACAGCTCACAAGCGTGTACTTTCTTTGCCATAATGAAGCTATGGATGCATGCTGTTTGATTTAAAGTCTGAAAAAAGCAATTGGCTCTGAAGCCTAAACCCATATTTCCGCAGAACTGAAGCACCTTTCCCGTCGGAGTTCTTCAAAAGGGCCTAATGGCATCATTTCTGCAAAGTTACACAACATTAACTTTGTATGTTTTTTCCAGAAATGAGGGGAAATTATGTGAACATCTAATGCAATTAATTGATATAAATGTGCCTTGTGGCAATAAAGAAAACCAAATAATGTTCTTCCTTAATGTGATGAATCAGTTAAGAAATTTAACAGCACGCACTGGAAAAAATGATGCTGTTAGAACCATAGTTCTAGAAATGTTATATTTCTGAGATAGCAACAGAAAAAGAGAAAACTCAGCTATAAATAGAATAAACTGAGTATCAATGTGTTTCATGCCTGATAATTAAGAAATCAATAACAATATTATATGATGTGCCAGGCTCAGCTGCTTTTGACATTTCTAGGACCTGAACCTCCAGACTTTTATGTAAACACAGGATTTTATTCATATGAGCATTATTGTTGTTGTCAGGGAGACAGTCACTTGTCTACTGCAGCCACACAGAGCATTTTAATCATCCCTTCTCCAGTCAGAATTCCTGCTTTTAAAATAGCAGACAAAGGTTCCTTTTCTTACTTGCTTTGCTCTAGATATAGCAGTTAGACAATTCCTGCATCAGGTCACGTGTGATAAAGGGAAAAAGTCATTCTCGGAGAGAAAAGAGGCACCTATTATTAGTGTTCCCAAGACACGCTGTTGTAAGACAAAAAAATTGATTTTTTTTTCATTCTTAATGTGTTCTGTGTCTTTGCCTGCTACTTTTGCTGTTAGCTTTTCACATTTGCTTGACTGTTTTACTTGTTACATTTTTTTATTAAAGCAACAACCATCTCACACCAAAAAAAAAAAAAATAAAAAAAAAAAAGCAGACCGGTAGGAAGACTTTTCAGTCTCTTGTTGTTGAATTCAATAGAAACTGCCAAAGACCAGAACATCACAGAATTGTCGGAACCCTGACTGCTGCTCATGTGTCTTTGTGGTATAACTGAATAATTTATATTTTGAGGGAAAATGTGCGGTATTTCTCACCTTTTATTTCTGTCTTCACTATAAATTCAAATTTCTCAATGAGGCAGTATGGAACTGCCATAAACACAATAGGGATTGTGCAATAATCTCAACCCCCATAATTTAAAATTTGTATCTGTCAATGCAGAATAATTGCTTCTCCAAAGACTAGAACGATTTGCCTGCAAGTTCAGCCTCTTAACCCGACCACTGACTTCCAAAGGCATCTTGGGCTGTGACGCAGGCTTTGCGTAATTCAGGGCTAAAATAAACACACAAAACCATATTCCAAAGTAGTTGGATTCGCATGTCCCTCTGCACTGTGTTAAAGCTACAGCCACAGTACATCATAAAGCTGCGCTGAGCCATCAGGTGCCGTCTCACCGTGCGTGTGCCCGGGCCGGACTGGCCCATTTTGGCAGGCTGAGCGGGGATGCGACCGCCCTGCATGGGCCAGGACGAGGATGTCCTAGTGAGAACTGTGGTACCAAAAGATGGCGGAGAGATGGTCTCTGTGCATCGATTGTCATACCTTAACTCCTGCTAAGACACGAAAGAGAAAAATCTTTTTTGTAAGTCTAAATAACTAACTAATGGGCTCCTGGTGAACGGAAATGGGAAATTCAGAGTTCATGTTGTTTTTTGCAGCTTGTCTTCCAGGTGGCCCCTGGCAAATCAGATAGAAGTAGGAGACAGGATCTGTCTCTAAACACTGTTTATTACTTGTCTTGTGAGCACTTGAAAGGGCTCGTTTAGCTAATACTTGTGAAATGTTTTGAATGGGAAATGTGTTGGATGAGCTTGTTTCTTTCTAAACTCTGCTTTCTGAGGTAACTATAAGGAGAAGGGATTGGAGTGGTTTTTCAGAGCTACACAGTTACGACAAGCAGCTAGTTTGTGAAGCAACATTTTACAGTTTGGGTTGTTTTTTCCTTTTCTGCCCCAAGCTATTTGACGAATTTCTCCAGGGAGAGGCCAAAGCAGGGAGAATTGAGTCTCTCACAGGAAAAATTTACCAAAACATTAAGGAAACTGGGTTAAACCTTGGTATTGGTGTCAGCATTTCTTTTTAACATTGTATTGGAAAGGAGGAATTCCAAGGATAAGTTATTTAATTTTTCTTTCAGCGGTGAATCTATAAGAAAATGGTTTACTGCCAGCGAAAACTATAAATTGTATGATCTAAACTCATACACAAAGTTGTTCTGTAGACCATGCAAAGAGAGAAATACCTCGCTGAAATACTAAGCTGGATCTTGGGGAGTTTCTGGCTGCACTGCGGATCTTGCCCTTTGCCATGTGCAATCAGTTCCCCATATTAAAATAATCTTTTTTCCTTGTGTTGATTGTGTTTATCAGACTGTAAGCTTTTTGTGATGGAGACTCCCTTTTTGCCTGTTCGGGTTTTAACAAAATAATCCTACTGCCCAATAACAAGCGCTCATCTCTGCTTACCTACCTACGATGTGACAAACTGGTGCCACAACTAATACCTGCTTATCACTATAATCTGCACAAGTATATTAAAGGATTCATAGCAGATGAAACTTTTTTTCCCCTAGACGGTAGACTTCCTTTCAAATTAGGGTCAGAAAAAAATTTGTGCATAACCAAACTTGTCTCCACGTTTAGTTTGGATTTAGTGATCAGATTCTTTGGGAAAACCTATGTAAGTAGGGGTAGGGACTGAGACTATACAAATAAAATGAATCTTTATCATCCTGTTAGGGAAGTGTTTAAATGAAAGGCAAGGAAAGATCTGATGAGGAATGAAAGCTTAATGTTCCATTTCAGCTGGAACAAAACACTTCAGATTATCTGACCAGGCAACCATCAAACCTGAAAGAAAAATTTTCACTTCGCTCTGCTGCTTATTCTTCTACGTTAGCTTCTTCTAGAAGTAAATTTTTCGTCCTATGGCACACTGGCATAACTTTTGCACAGTATCCATTTTGATTAGCACCTCTGGGCAAACTTGTGCCCAGGTTCCAGGAGTAATTTATTGCTGAAGCAATACAAGAAACCCATGCTGTTTGCAAACTGCACAGCTTTAGTTATCTCAAGTGTAATTCATCTTGTTGTAAGGGAAAACTTTCATGATACGGTTCTGAAGCTAATAATATATTCAACAAAATGTCTTCCCAAGTGCATGCAGTGGCATATGTCTTTGTAGATTTAATATAAACTGAGCCTACTTTTAATAAAAAGCCACCAGAATTTTCCAAGCCTGTGGGGACCCACATATTGTGTAAAAGTGTAGAATGTCAATAAAATAAACTTGGCAGGACCATTAATTTCCATTCCAGTATAAAATCCAGTTTTACTGATTATGGAGGTCAATAAGGAATTCTGAAGTCTCCAAACAATCGTGTGTTTTGTTGTTTTCTTTTTCTTGGCTGTTTGTTCAGAGTTGGTAATACTGGCAGACTAGGAAAGCAACGCTACCTGTACCTTATGATGTAACTATATTTTACGGTGCAGCCAAAGCACTACATCATAAAGTCATGTTGTATCTTATCAGGCTAGATTCTCCTCCTAATTACACTGCCATAAACAGTTGTACATTAATTGAATTCAGTTGAATTGAATAATTGCTGTGAGAAGGTGGTAGATATCATTGATTTTACATTCCAAATAAATGTTTTAAAAACAAAACCATTTTAAAACAGATGTTTAAAACCAAAAATGTTTTAAAAACAAAACAACAAAAAAACCTTCTGAAATACGTTCAGAAGCTATGTAAAGTGCTGAACACTGTGAGTTCCTGTAGAAGTTCAAAAGAGTTGCATTATATTGGTGACAAATCCTCATTTGATGCACATTAATAGCCTGCTAATTCAACTGCACGGTTTTGTGTGATGTTCCATAAGCAATAGAGACTTATAAAGTTTAGAAATCAGACGAATTATCTCATCTAGCAACAGAATCCGGTTCCCTTAATTCTTCCAAGAAGCACTTTAGCCTATGCACTGCTGCAAGGGCTTCTTTCAGGACTGATTAAAGTGTAAAGTGTGCAGCTGGGACCTGATTCTTCTGATTAGCCAGCTTTGGGTATGGACCAGGCCATTGCTTTCAGAGAGACTTCTTAGAGTAAAACACTTCTCAGTGAAAGCCAACACGTCATGGTGACAGACACACAGCAAAAACGATGCACAAAAATGTATTGTTGGTCAAATGGAAAAAGAGTAGCAGGGAATTTGTAAGCTGCAGCTATAATCTTTCATTCAAAGTTCGTTAAAAATACTAGCTCCGACTTGCAGCCTCCTTGAGGAGTGAGAAAATATAATCATGTCAGTGACAGTTGTGCTGGTTTAGGATCATACACTTAGTGGCAAAGTGGAGACTAGGAGCTGGAAACCCCAAGAACCTGAAAGGCTTGAGGATATTCCTGGTAAAATAGCAGTGAGTCCTCACAAGTCTTTGATTCTTGGTGACTATGAGAAATTTTGCCTTGCAGTTCACTTTCCTAACTTGAGGAGTCCTGTTAATATAGAAATACCACAAAGAATTATTATGCCTGAAAATTATTGGGGGGGGGGGGGGTGTTACTTAACTGGTATTTTACTAATCTAACAAAAATTAAAATTTCCAATGCTATAGAGACATCTGAATGACTTTTTAATGTTCCCTTGAGGAGCCTTAAGGTGACTTTGAAAGATGAATTTGGGTATGACCAAACTCTACCCTTGGTTGAGGACCCATTAGACTCTCCCTAGCAGGCTCACCTGAGACACTAAGAACAGCCAGCGAGCTAGTAAGCCGCTGAAGCTAGCTGGTGTGCTGTCACGGCGTCCATCTATTTATGGATGAAAAGAAAGCTTATCAACAAACAGCGTGTTCGCTTCTCAGCTGTTTGGCAGCAGCAGTAACCAGGACTCCCATCACATGCGTATTGCAAATCCTTTCTTGGGCTATACCTACTATGCATGTAATCAACTGTCATTCACGTTTGCCCATATGATGTCCCCTGTGGAAATAAACACATAAATTATTTAGTGTGCGGGCAAGATGATACTGAATGCTATGGCAGCTAAATGTTGTAGTTACACTAAGTTCCCTTGAACAGGACATAACTTATTCATAGTTAAGAAGTGCAAGAACTCTTTCACAAGCTAGATTTTTGTCAGTCATGATGATTTTTCCATGTGTTCTATACTATAGGAAGTCCTCTTTGAAAAGAGGACAGTAAATTATTTACCATGCAGGGAGGATGACACTAAACGGTACAGCAGATAAACCATGTAGCTATAGTGAGTTCGCATGAGCGTGATGTGATATTCATGAACCATTGATTTAGCCTGGCTTCCATGCTAAGCTGGTGATCACTGGCAGCCCATGTATGCTTTTCAGCTGTGAAACAGAGCTGTCTTCTGGAAAGCAGGCACAGGTTAGCCCTTTCAAATGTGCAGCACCTTCACATCTGTCCAATAAACAAGTTATTCTTACCTCCTGTAGATTTACACAGGCATCTAAGTCATTATGGTGTCTCTAGATAGTGCTCTACCTTTTTAATTTGCTGTCATCTGGGGCCAGACCCTGCCTCTGGTGGGCAGAGACTTAATCATCTTTCTGCAAGGTGATATATGTGCTGCTGAGTGATGGCTGCAGGACGTGCTGCTCTCAAGGGTTGTTTTGAGGAGGAATTGCACCCTGCAGCTCATGTACAGCACACTGTGTACATGGTATAGTCTGCCATAGACACTGATATAACGTGACATGCCGTTAACCAGAATTCCCCTTTAAAAAGGGAGAGAAAAGAGAAAAATACCAGCAAAGATAGCAGATGGCATCTTGAATACTGAAGTAAGTGGACTCAAGTGCTCATCCGCTATAATGGCAGAATATTCACTTTGAACACCAGACTCTCTTTGGAGGGCTGGAAAGGTTGCTGTCATCAAAACAGATTCTCCTTTGTTTTATACAGAAGCATTTTGTGGTGTCTGTGATGATTACTGTGGTTCCTGTGCCATGTTCTAGGGCACCTGGAGCCTAGTTCAAGGAGGGAACTCTCCTTGCTGCAGCCCCTAAGCCTGTGCTTTTGTCCCTTAGAAGGGGAACAGTATGAAATGTCAGTGGTCACAAAACTTTTTAAAGAATGAAACAAGGAGGAAAATTCACTTTCTGCTTCCTCATGCTGGTCCTTAGAGTTCTTCAGTTGCTTGTTTCTGTCCTAAGGACTTTTGTGTCTCCTGCCTCCAATCTGTAGTGCAGGGGTACTCATTTACTCTGGGGGCTGGGAGCTCCTGTCTGTCATGCACAGATGCAAGTGGTAGCACAGCAAAGCTGAGTGACTTGCCCTGAGCAACACAGCTCATGACTACCTCTGGTGACTGGGCAAACCTCCTTTCCTTCTGCAGTGCTGCTGAGGAAAAGGACTTGTCATCCTCTTCATAATCTAACATAGATAGAGCAGCACGAGAACCAATGTGAATGCAAATTGGAGAACATGTACCTGCAGAGAGTTAAAATCTGCTCCTCCCATTCATTGGTGTAAGCCTATATATAAATGTGTTTATTGAAGATAAATTAGCTATCAAAGTTAACTTAGTCTGCATACTTCTTATTAGCTATGTTAATTCCCTTAACTCACCCCACCACATTTCTCCTCTTTGCCTCAATTCTGTTTTGATCCTCTCAGCACTGGTTAGAGTAAGTTTCGTATCATGACTGCTGTGTTAAAATACTTTCCAGAAACAGCCCTGTGCATACTCTTCCTTGTGTAACATTTCTCTCTTACAGCATGGAGGTTTTGTGTTTTGTTTTTACTTTACAGACCCTCTTGCAAACATAGTGGGTTTTGGTTTTGCCTTATTGTACCTTATAATTTCTGGAAGCAGATGTATTTCTTTGCTTGTCACCTACTCTTGTACAATAAAACTGCTCCTAGATTAAAGCCTACACTAAAGCCCTGCGCCCAGCCCTGTGTCTAGAGGGACTGCGCAGTCTTTTCTTGGATGCAGAAGGAAGACCTGTACCTTGCTGAATATTTATAAGGCATGATGCCATTTCAAGTAGAAGACTGCAAAACAATGTTGAAGTCATTTAGTAAGAAGTGCTAAGACAACACCCCACACCATGCAGTACACTTGGGGAAATAGCATTCCTTTTACTGCTTTGGAAGTTATACACTGATTTTGCAAATGCGTATGTTGTTCAGTTTTTGAATTAATGCCTTGTGCAAGCAGATTTTCCCAGCAGATCTCTGAGGAACTATATGTTGCTCATGCATCTTTAGGTGCTCCTGCATCTCAGCTGTGGGATGCCACCCCAGGTTGCGTCCATGCGTGGTTTACAGTGTGACTCTGTACCTGGGAGCTCTGTCTACCTTCCCATGGGACTGAAAACTCCATTTTGACTGTGAGGCTGCTCCTTGCTTCCCTCTTCTAAGGGAGCTCGCTAAAGACTTGCAGTGTGGAGTCATTGGCTAAGTGCTATACTGTCAAAATCTAATTGCTGTAACTAGTGAGAGCTATACTGTGACTCTTCTGTCAGACGACAGGCTGCTGGGGAGGAGGTCACCCTGGCAACGCTGCTTTCAGGTACCTGCTGAGGATGCCCGATGAGAGCTCATCGGGGAGCTCTTGCAGAGCAGCTTTTTGTTTTCGCAAAAGCAACTGTGGCTTTTGCTCTCTCAGGCTATTTGCAGCAGCTCAGTGAGAAACCCAGAGGGGCAAAGGAAATCCTGCTTTCCTTAAGACTGTCAGACCCTCAGGATCTAGGAAAGGAAAGGAGAGTTAGTGATAGCCATTCCTTTTCCAAAAAGTGTTGTCTCTATGATGACCTGTCACTTTACTCCTTCGGTAAGAGCTGTGGCATATTCAAATTGTGATGAAGAGTATTTTAGTTCACAGCTATTACAAATTTTCTGCAGATTTAGCTGGAAACCAAAATCATCCTCCAGTGGCAAGAGGGTGTTAAAGTATACTGGGAGTCTGAGTCTCAGCTGGGACACAGCTGCCTGGGGATGCAGCAACCCAGCACCTCGCAGTAGTTTGGTGAACAGCCAGTGTGAAACACTCAGCCAGCGCCACCGTAACAGCATGTGCAAGTCTCTCTTTCTCTTCAACACCTGGACAGTCTGGCCTTTATGAACTGTAGTTTGGAATTTTATAACCGTATTTCAGATTTTTGTTTTGTTGTTCTGCTTTTTTATAGCCACACAGGTGTTTGTCCCACAGTTTTGCAAGTAGGGCATGAGGTTTCTGATGCCCTGTGCATGGGAAAAGAGGACTATTTCGTAGCTATGAACCATACAACACACTGTTTTCTTATCAGGTAAATTTTATCCTTTTGGTCCAAGTTTGACCCTTCTGTAGTGCAAAGCTGTTTACCATGATCATTCCCTCAAGGACCTTAGACAGTCTTTCAGCCAAGGTGAGCTTTGAGCTATTTCTCTAGAAACACAGTTAAACCAATGCGGACTCTCAGCATCAGAGCAGGGCATCTGCATAGCTGCTATTTCAAAAGCACCTTCAGCTTCAGAGCAGAGACCACAGAAGGCCCAGTGGGACATTTCAAGGAAGATCTATGCTCTGGAGCAGAGCCTTTCTCCTCCTTCAGATCTTCTTTGTCAGGAGTCTGCCACTCCTTCAAGTCTGCTCTTACAATAAGAGTGCAATCAGAAAAAGCTGGTTGGGGTGTCGATTCGTATTGGCAAAATAATCCCATGAAAAAACCCCAATGCAAGAAAACAAGAAAAACCAATCAGTCCTGTGCCTGCCAGGTGCATGTCCCATCTGCTACCTATGAGCAGGTCAGGTGAGGAGAAGAGAGGGCTGGAGTTAAATTTTCACAGGCATAGTGTCACCCGTGCTTAGCTGGCAGATGTAGGTGGACATCTCTTGCTGTTTGCCTGTTCTGAAAACGTTCCTCTGAGATCTAAAATCACTCGCTGTGTTTAATTTACAAAACTCTCTGTTGCTGTTACCCCCAAATTCTTCTAACGGAATTACTTAAGCTTCAGTTTCGCAGGTTGTTATCTGTCTGTAGAAATGCAGCTTAAGAGATAATTTTCCAGCACTTGAGGCAAAACCTACTGACTTGATTCTAACATGTATTTCTAAGCAAAATGAGTGGTATTAACAGATTGATCTATCTAGTCCTTCATTTAAACATACTCAAACTTTGATACGTAAATTATGAATGACAAGTGCCATATTTTAATGAGTTTGCAAGGTAGAACTACTGAACATTTGGGTAAACTGGAAGTTATTGCATGCAAAAAATGCACGAGCAGATGGATCAAAAGGGATTATTTTTTTTTTTTTTAATAAGATCAAAACCAATACATGCCAGAGGCTTTCTGACTTCATGGAGGAAATACATTTTCATCAAGTAGTGATTTGCCACATCTCTTCTTAAAAGGCTAGGCTTTTACTCTAATTTTAATCAGACCTGCAACAGCAATTTGCCATGTTGATGTTCAGAAAGGGCGTAGTTCAGTAGCTAAACACTACATAGGAACATACCGTTGATGATACCTTTATAATTATTCCTCAAAGTTTGCAATAGCATAGCTTTCAGTAGCTGAATATTTATCTAGACAAGGGTATGCACAGACCCCAGTAGAATAAGTCTCTTCTATCATGATAAAAAAGAAAATAAATCTGTTATGTGCTTTGATTCATGGGCAGAGTGGGAAAGTTCTAAAGCAGGCACAAAACACTGCAACAATTTAAATGGCTTGGCAGGCTCCGGTTTTCACAAACAACACGAGCTAGTGAGTTAAAGCAATTAGTAGCTATGCGAGGATGTCCTTATCTTTAATGAATCTCTGATAACTTCTGCTTTGCCACAAGACCTCATTAAAGCCTTGCAGATTTGGAGCTAGGAAGAGATTGGCTTTTTGGATTGCAGCCTTTGCGAGTGCTTGCCAGATGACGGCTGGTCACACCCCACTAAAACAAGTGGTCATTCATGGGCTGAGTTAACGAAACAGAGCAGAAGGGTACCACCAACGCACTGCAGAGAACTGCTAAAAGGGAGCGTAAGAGAACAGAAGAGCAGTGATGTTTGGGGGCAAGGCGTTTACCAAAACATTGTCAAGAGATGTGCAAAAGAGTTTTCTTTCCCTTGTAGGTGCAGTAGAAATTTTATTTGTGTTACTAGCACAGCTTTTTTTTACTCTAGTGTAACAGGAGGACTTTGCAGAAAGTAATTTTCTGCTGTCCATCAGGAACTAGCCTGCGAGCAGGAGTTTGTTCCTGTTCCTTGCAGTTGATGGTGGCTTGTCCTGCCTGCAGTTTGTGAAAGGAAATCAGCCTTTTCTGGTTGTGGCAATTCTTCAGACAGCATGAAGGCTGGAGGAGGTGGGGATTCAAAACACCCTGCATAAAGTTTGTCACGTCAGTTGAAAGTGTCCAGTTCAATTTGAAAAACCATGGGTGAAAAATTTCTGCAACAGCCAAAAGTAACAACGGGCATTGAAAATAACCCATGTAGCTTGTTGTTTCAGAGAGTGACTGTAGGCCATAGAGAACAGTGATATTTCAGTTAGTCGCTGACTTCAAAAATGAAATATGCTTTGAGTAGTGCCAATTATAGCGCAGAAATTTCATCTCCGTTTTTGATCAGAACATATATTAAAAGAAAAAAATAACATGCATTTCATCTTATATCTTCTCTCTGGCTAGTACATAAATAAGGTTTGGGAAAACTGGGGGTTTAAAAATTGCGTCAGATGTGTGTCTGCTCCAGCATTATGTATTTGCTGAACCTTGTTTCTCAGGCCTTCCGATTTGTTACTTTGGCACAAGTGCTTCTCATTTTTATTCTACCTTTCTGTTCTGAATTGTGGTTTCCTAGCTAAGATGAAGACAGCACAGCAGGGTGAAAAATACAGAAGAACATTTCTGCAGCTTTCTGTGACATACACGACTAGAAAACTTGATTTACTTGACCAGGCATGCAGCTGTTTGTCCTCTCCTCATGATTCCCGGTGTAGGGCAAAGTGCTGAGACAGTGTTTTCTGACCCAATGTCTGGAATGCTTCCTATGGTATTCCCATAGCTTCTTTATTCGCCAGTGTACTTTGTTTACACATGTTTTAAGTAATATCACTTTAATTCTGGCTTGCTTCCTTTCGCAGTGTTTGCTTCAAACCTTCTCCTGCAGACAGCATCATAAATCTTGCATAAGGTGCCTATACCTTTCTTGTCATGGCTTTTAATGAGTTCAGCAAGTCTGCAGTCACAGTCACTGGTCTTCTTGTGATCGCTCACTGCTTTTTCTGCTTCAGTGCAGATGCTGGTTCCTGTTCTTTGTTAGCTACAATAAAATTTCTTTATTATCTGTCCGCCGTAATGTTTTTATTATGGGTGTTCCACTCTTTCTTCGTCTTTTTTTTCCATTTTACACTGTCAATTCAACCACTCGTGATGATTCTATAGCTTGGCTTGATGACATCCATCCTTATCTGAAAGCCTGATGGGAGCTCTCTGATTATATCAGGTGTTCTGAATAATTTCCCAGTTGATGCAGTCTCAGGAAAAACAAGCAATGTACGGTATGGTTTGCGTGTGTTCCTACTACCAGTCTCAGCTGAAAAGGAGGTCATTTTTGGTGCATATTTTCTGTACTTATGCACAAAGCTGCTTTCTAACACAAAAGCACTCCCAGTGCTTCACTGTACTCACCAGGCAGCAGTGTATCAAAGCACGCACCAGTTTTCGCTAAACATCCTTCTCTCGTGTTCAGTGCATTCCTGAGCTATCGGGCTAGGGTGCATTTGCAAGAAAGATGGACTTTTGACAGTAGTTAACTAGTCATTTTAGGCTGGCAGTGTAAAGAAGCTGTGAGTGCAATACCTCTTAAACGCAAAACTGCTGTCTCCAGGCTGTGAGATGGTTTCCGTTCTCCCATGTTGACCTTGGGAGCGCAGGCTGTCCTCCTGGACTCTCGCTGAAGCAGGATATAAGCTGGTGCTCAAAGCAGCGTTGCGGAGCTGTGTGTTACCATGGCATTATGCGGTGATCAAAATACTCCTCCCACGTTAGAGGTAAGGCCCTGGCAACTGCCAGCACAGTATCAAGAGAACTATCAGGAAGTTGTTGATTTTAGCAATCGACTGGGATTGCCAAGGCTATTGTTTTTAATAGGACTATTTTGTTTGTCAGGGCCTTGGCACTTAGGTAAATTTTGTATTCCTTTCCCTCTTCAATCTCATGTTTATCAGGTCTCTCCACATACTTAGTGTCATTTGGCACTGAGAATGAAAGAAGGCAATTACAGGCAAAAATTACACAGCTTATAGATAGTAAATCATGTTGTCTCCTGATCTTACCTTTATGCACTGATCTGATCCTCCTCCTCTTATTGTTAGCTCTTCTCTGCTGTCACTGTTTTCTTCATTGAGCCTCCAGATTAACATTCTTGCAAACTCAGTTTTCTTGTGTTGTAGGTAAAGCTGTAGCAACGCATTTATATAATCTGTCAGTTGGAACAAGGAATAAAAATAGAAATAGTCACACAATGTATTAGTCATTTATAAACCAAACTATGCAGCTTTGCACCTAGGGACAGCATAGTAAAAGCAAAACTCCCTGGACTGGAGAGGGTTCTAGTTGCACCTCCCTTGTGAAAAAAGCACTGAGCAGAGGCGGGTGGGAGAGCTGCAGAAGCACAGCGGGGTGCTGTGCTGCCAGGGCAGGCTGTGCTGGGGGACACGGCAGGTACCATCCCAGCTTCAGCTTGTGCAGTGAATTTTGTCTTTATCCCAACTACGTAAATAACCAGGAAACCCAATTCCAGCTGCCACAATTGACACACGAGTGGATTTTCTCCAGAAAAACAGTTAAATTTGACTGTAATCTAATATGACTTTCAAACTATCATAAGCAGCTTATTCTATTTCTTCTGTGACAGTGCTTCTAAGTTATACGGATTTTACAGATAGGATTTTAAGCCATAAAGAATGGAGCAATCTGCAGTAAGGTAACTGGAACCATTTAATTTGCCAAGTTTATCAAAAGCCTTTGGTCTGCACAGAATTCAGATAATATTTAGGAAATATTAGGAACGTGGAAGGGGATGGATCTGAATTAGCTTTTTGATGATACATGTGTCTGTTAACTGGAATGTTAGAGAGACCTTTGCTTGTATTAGTTAAATTGGCAAATGAGAACAGATTAGTTCTGATTCAAATGCATTACTGCTGCAAAGCCCATCAGCAGATACTCGTGGGGAAGCTTTTGCGGGTCAAATAAAATGGAAGAACATGACACACAAAGTCCTAAGTCCCTCTCCAAAATGTGGAGAAAAAAAATTAGGGCTTATGGGAGAAGGTCAGTTTGAGCTTCAAGCTCATACGTCAAAGTTCTTAGGCAACCGAAGTGGAGCATTACTAAAGTTCTTAATTGTAAAGCCAAATTTTCTGTTTCAAAATTTCTTGCTCTTTGTACACAGTAGCTGCATTTTGAGCCCAGTTTCTAAGGAGGAAGGGAGGGAGTTGGCGGGCCAGAAATCAGTGTTTACACAGAAGCCGGTGATTGTGGCCTGATTACACCAATAATGGATAGAAACAGGACCAGTCCCAACCACTGTTGTCTATGGTGGCTGATTCCCAAGGTCTGTCTTATCAGAGCTGAAGAAAAATAACGACAAATATGACATGTATGTGTACACACACAGAGAAAAATGTCAAATCTCAAAGATATCTCAGATTTTTCTAGATGGCCAAAAAGCCAATATTCCTTGGCAAAGTGAAAATACTGTTTTAGCTAAAAGCGTATTGTACTTTAGGAGAAAACAAAGTAAGGAATTGGAAATATAGAATGTAAATGGTGGAGGAAAATCAAACAGCATACATTAAGAGTTTTGAAATGGAAAAGAGGAGCAGAAAAGATCAAGAATATCACCAGCATTCTGCAAGAGCAGAGAATTTGCTCAGTGACATTTCCCAAAAACAGACTAGTTCTCATTTTGTACAGAAAGGCAAGAAAAATTTTAGGAAAAAAATTTCAGCCAGAGAGTACTGAAGAATAAGAGTGTAATTAATGTGGTCAGACAAACCTGGTTTCAGCCTCTGAGGTAAATTTACTTTTTGCCACATCGAACCTGTAAAGTGCACTTCAGTGAATGATGAACAGGCTAAATGGTGGGCGCAGTTTCTCAATAATCTGAGAGTAAGCATTAAAAATGGGATAACACAGTGACTGGTAGAATATTGAATAACAGGATGAGCAGGGTATCAGAGATACCTGAGCCACTTAGTAAACTGATTAACTGATTCATTGGAAGAATACACCTTTAGGAACAAAGGTTGCCAGCTCCATGTATGGAACAGGGTGCTGTGCCTACTGCTGAATATGACAGGCAAACGAGACAATATTCCATGTGAAACTCCCAGTATGTACTCAGCACTGGGAAAAAAAAAAAATCCACAGATGGCTAAAGGAGGCATAATGAATAGGAAAAATTGAGTGACACTGTTTTGTATACCTTTGGTAAACTGGTATTGGGGAAGATGATCTGATCATGGTTTAAAAAAGGAGAAAAGAAAAAAAAAAAAAGCAACTAGGAAAATGTGTGGTAAACATTCCCAAACTGATTTGAGGGCTAGAGATAATGCCTTCCATGGAGAGGTTTAAGGAGCTCAATCTATTTAGTTTATCAGGAAGAGGCTTGAGAGCTGACTTGACTACAACATATAAATACTTTCATGGTTTCTAATGGGCTCTTAAATCTAGTGGAGAAAGGCATGAGGAGGATCACCAGCTGGAATTTGCAGCCAGATGAATGCAAATAGGGAGACAGTGATTTACAATTGGAACAAGATATCAAAGAAAGTGATATATTCTGCTGAAGTATCCAGAGCCTTACTGACTGCCTTTTGGCATAACATGCTTTAGTTTGACATAAAGTCACTGAATTTGGTTCTGGAGCCTTTAATAAGCAGGTCTGGCTACAAGATCTGCTTCTTTCCCTTCTGGCCCTCTATTTATATCTTTCTAGAATAGATACATTCGTATATTGAGTAAAGAACACTAGAAACTTCACTATTTGGGTATAACGATGAACACATTCTGTTACTGTATAATAAGTTGAACTAGGTGAAACATTTTTGTTTTTCCAGAAAATAAAATAAAGTTGTAAAGTTAGAAAAATTTCCGAAGCTTCTTTTAAGTATGCTTTTGATAAATTCCTTCTCCCTCTCCTCAAAGCTCTGGTAAAAATGGGGTTTCTTCTGACAGTGTATGCTTAGATTTATTTTTTTTTAAAGTATTTTCAGATCAAAGACAGTGAAGAGGATTTTGAGTGATACATTGGAGAATCTCAGATAGCTCCTGATGCATGCGTGCTAAATGGCAAAAGATAATTGTGGTACATCAGTTCTCACATTTCAATTTCGGGATTAGTTTCTTCTGAAAGGCCCTGCATTTTCAACCCCAAAGCCAGGTTACCAAAGTCATGTGTGGTTTTGCAGAGCACCTGCGCTGAATTAGCAATACTGTAGGTTTTCCAGTGTTTCAGTCCAGACCACAATAAACCATCCATTGCACTGACACTATTTTTATAGTTCCGGAACCGTTCACTGACTACTGCAGAAACTGGAAAGGCAGGCAATAATTCATGATAATTGTGATAAATTTTTGTGTCAATATTTTAAAATAAGTTGTCTCAAACAATGTGCTACATCTTACATAAACCACACATGGTGCATGCAGATTGGGAGCCATACCTTGTCGCAGGCTGGGAGCTCTCTACTGGTGCTTGCTTTCCCTTCCCTTCCCTTGCCTTTGCCCGTCTCTCAGAAACATTACAGCACTGCAGTGTATAGGCTTCACATCACCATAAATGCTAACTTTTGCTACGTATGCTGTGAAAAGAGAATGCCTGCCACTATGAACACGCTGAAAAATTATTCATCTGAACCAGCAATACTGAGTTAAAAGCCTCCATATTATTGTCCTGAGTTAGTTGACTATGAAATGCATTTGCCAAAGCACACGTGTGAATGTGGGGAGAGTCAGGCCACAAGCTAAAGTCAATCCAAAAATTAATTTTTTGTTTGGAAAAACATGAACTCTTTTTTTGTAAACCAGACATATATTAATTTGCCAGCCATTCATCTCACCAAAATGTGAAGCCAACATCTGCCCCCAGATGTGAACACTATTCCTGGATAAATTAGTGCCAGAGATGCATGTGCTTAAAGGCTGAAATGAATCTTTCTGAATAGGCTTGGGGTATGCTCCTAAAACTTGTTAGTGTTTCATTGCAAGGCTCACTTTGATAGATGGAGGCTAGCCTGTTTGTGAAGCACAGTACTGAATTTACTAAGACTGATTGGGGTATTTAAATAAATGAGAATGAGTGTACAACTTTATGGAGTTTGAACATTATGCAGCATCTTCCTGCTAATAAAATTAATGGAGAATAGTTAGCTTGTGCATGAAAATATATGTTAAAGCAATTATAGGACAGTAAAGTAAATGTTTACATAGGTTGCAGGAAAAATCTGGCAATATCTTGCTTTGCAGAACAGAGATTCATGGCAAAACGGTGTAGCAAAGTGATCGATTTAATCTGATTTATGAGTACTTTTCTTCTTCAAAAAAGCAATCAAACTCTATGAATATGATTAGAATCAAAATAAATGCTAAAAGGGCAAATATTTATATGGGCTCCAAGTCAGAATTTTAGCTGTGATGAGGCCAAAATGAACATAATCCAAGAGCCAGAAATCTCTGATTGTATCTAGAGCAATAGTTTTAAACAAAATAATCTGACCAATTTACTGTATAAAAACCCACAGGGTGTATCAGGGCCAACATTTTATGCTTGAGAAGACAGCATGCTTTCAAAGTACTAAATAATGGGGAGTTTTTCAAAAACCATCCTGATAGTGAAAATGAGGACACAGAACTGTCCCTTTGCAGGCAGAGGAAGGAACTCAGCAGTATTTGTGATGAATTGAGCACAGCTGAACTCTAGAAACCGAGCAGCTTTGGCTGTGTTTGTGAGTGCAGAAAATGGCTGCCTGTGCGCATTAGGCGCGAGGTAGAGTTCTTTAGCTGCTCCCATGCACAATCTTTCCTTTTCTTGGAACGCAACAATGGAGAGAGATGGCACGTTATGCAGACAAGTGACTGAGCTGCGACTGAAGAAGTACAAATACTCAAAAGAAGAAAGCAGGAAAACCGATTTTGTCAGCAAAATAGCTAAACGTTGGTTTGAACCTGATTGACCCTACAAAACTTTTTGAACACCCCATGACCTGTACTGAGCGGTGATTCTTCTCCTTTTAAACTCCCTTAGTTTTTTATTGTTATAATGAGCAAATTAGATCTCGGTAGAGCTAAATTTTCAGGTTAGGATGGTTGGGAGCTGTCAGCTCTGGGACTTGCCCCAGCACCTAAGCCAAAGCTCCTGCCTTGGTGAAGGCACAAGAGGAGATGTTGGGCTCTTTCACCTTCAAGTGCTGCCCTGACAGCCCTTACAGCTGTCCCCTGTCATCCCAGCTGCAGAGTAGCAGCTCTGGCTGAGCTCCTGCAGCTTTAAACACATTTCTGATATGTGTTTATTTAAGCTGCTCTTTGAATACTGCAGCATTTCTTTCCTGGGTCATTTCTCAAGGGCTTTGCTATCCTTACTGTTAGAAACATTTTTATTTTTTTTTGTTTGTAAAGTGGTGGGGGGAAAGGTTGAAAGTGAGTAAAGGGGTTAAAGGTGGCTTCTGATATAATTTTCCTCTTAGTGTATTTACAGCTTGTTTGATATGACAACACAGAGTATCATTCCAGGATTTGAGGGTCATTCCTCAACAATCTCAGGCCAGGCAGTTTCAGAGCAGAAATAAAACCTATCCTTGGCTCAAGTTTCCTGTCCTATGTCTGAACAATTACAAATCAAAATTCACATGCGTCAGATGCACAGGCACATAATAGACCACAAATAGCAACATGCAGGAGTTTTGTTACTGTCTGGGGAAAAAAAAAATACCACAATGCCCTCGGTGGTTTTGGACTTTTTTCTTAGTTTTGCCTCGTGATAAAGGCCTTGTACATTAAAACTGACACATACTTTGAGATACCTTTTCATCTACAATTTTCTTCTTGTAGACTATGGCAGCATTTTCAGGCTGAGCAGTGATTTCTTGCACGAAAAGCAGCCAAAGGTAGACTTAAGCTTTCATGGCTTGTCTGTTCCTATTTTCCACCAGTTGCTTGAGACTGAAATAAAAATACTGACCACCCAACTTGAATATTTCTGGGACTGGTGTGCCTTTAAAAAATAACACTGAGCACTTTATGTAAACCACAGATTTTAGTAACCGCTTTTTTTTTTTTTTTTTTCCCCCACCACAATGTATAAAACATTTTGACCTCATAGTATTCTCTACCAGCATCTGGCTTCATCATTCAAATTATCTCATATTATGTTGC